>NW_007143937.1:339224-348652 GCF_000164805.1 Carlito syrichta
AGTAAGAACGGCCATCATTAATAAAACAAACAACAACAGATGCTGGCGAGGATGCAGAGAAAAAGGAACACTTCTACATTGCTGGTAGAAATGCAAACTAGTGCAACCTCTTTGGAAAACAGTATGGCGGTTTCTAAAAGAACTAGATATTGACCTTCCATGTGACCCAGCCATCCCCCTACTGGGAATATACCCAGAGGAACTCAAATCATTTTACAAAAATGATACCTGCACATGCATGTTTATTGCAGCACAATTCACACTAGCAAAGACATGGAACCAATAGTGTCGCCCATTGAAACTGAACTGTTAAAAAAAAAATGTGGTACGTATGCACATTGGAATATCATGCAGTCATAAAGAAGAACAAACATGGACTTTGCAGCAACTTTGATGGATTTAGAGTCGATCATACTCAGTGGTCTATTACAGAAACAAAGAACAGAGTACCACATGTTCTCACTCATAAGCGGACCCTGTACATTCACCGTAATAATGTAAGAAAGGGATTGGCAGTAATGGGATACTGCCAGGGTTGGTGGGGTGGGGTGTGGCAACATCAATAAGAGTACCTCATCTCTTAACCAGACAAAGTAGGGACCAAAGGGAGCCCTAAGCTTTACCTGTATGATGATCACTTGTATACCTAATCCTGAATTGTACTCCATATCTTTAAAATAAAAAAAGGAAGACAGCAAAATAACTAAGTAAATAAAAATTGTAAAAACCTCACTGTGCAGTGAGTTAAAAAATGCATTATACATCTGAGACTCACAGATATGATTCAAGGGTCAGGGAGAGATATCTTACTTGGAGTTCAGTCCTTCATTTATTCCTTCATTTTATGCCTGTCTCAGGGCCTTTTCACTTAACCTTTCTCTTTGCCTGAAATTTTCTTCTTTTAGCTTTTTGGACATCTATTCGCAACTTTTTTTGAGGGGGGGTTCTTTTAATTTTTTTTATTTGAAAGATGTGGGGTACAATTCAGGGTTAGGTATACAAATGTTCATTTTGCAGGTACCCTTGTTGATGGGGTGTACTACTCCCCTTCCCCAGGCAGATTCCCACTACTGCTAATTGCGTTTTCCCTCCTGGCAGTTTCCTGCTACTGCCAATCCTTTTCTTATAGTATTATGATAATTGTTCCCTTTACAATGAAAACTACAAAACATTGCTCAAAGAAATCAAAGATGACACAAACAAGTGGAAAAATATTCCATGCCCATGGATTGGAAGAATCAACATTGTTAAGATATCCATCCTACCCAAGGCGATCTACAGATTTGATTCCATACCTATTAAATTGTCAGTAGCTTATTCTCAGACCTGGAAATGACAATACAGGAATTCATATGGAAACGTACATGACCACGAATTGCGAAAACAATCCTCAGCAAAAAAAGCGTATCACACTCCCAGACTTTAAACTCTATTATAAAGCTACAATAATCAAAACAGCCTGGTATTGGTACAAGAACAGGGATATAGACCAATGGAACAGGATAGAGATTTCAGAAGCAAAACCCCAATTTCTCAACTAACTCATCTTTGACAAAACCTCAACCACCAATAACTGGGGAGAGGATAACCTATTCAGTAAAGGATGCTGGGAAAGCTGGCTGACCACATGCAGAAGATGCATCTTAGTTTTAAAGCCTTAGTTCAAATGTAGAGGCCCTTTCTGTCTCTCCTCTCCACTGAAAGTCTTGCCAGTCACTGTCTCCAACCTGGCCACTTTCTCCCTATCCTATCACCTGGTTTGTTTCCTTCATAGCACTTATCATAACTTGAAATGACCTTATTTACTGCTCTATCTCTGAAGAAATGAACCATTTCAGTAAGGAGTGAAAAGATCTGACACACATGAAACACTTAGCACAACATCCTGTGCATGGTAAGGATTAGAAAATGGTTGTAATTATTATGAGTGGATTAATTAACAATTATTCTGAAAGGGGGAATATTCAGGCCTGTGATGAAAAGGATTAGCTCTCTGAGAGCATAGGGAATGTAAGACACTGAGGCACTACCTAATTTTTAAAAATTATTCAGTTGTATGATAAGTTCTCTGAAGGTAGAGATTTTGCCTTATTCATTATTATATAACCAGAGTTTAACACAGTGCTTGACATATAAGAAG
The DNA here is from genome assembly GCF_000164805.1 of Carlito syrichta. Taxonomy (NCBI): domain Eukaryota; kingdom Metazoa; phylum Chordata; class Mammalia; order Primates; family Tarsiidae; genus Carlito; species Carlito syrichta. The sequence goes on from NW_007143937.1 coordinate 341,365, forward strand.
ATGTTCTGATTTAGAGATTATTTGGTTGCAAATAACAGAATCTCTCACAAGATAGTATAAGCAGAAAAAAATGAAGTTTTTGGAAGGATAAAAGGATCTTAGAGAACCCAAAAGTAGTACGCAAAGTTGGGCTAACAGGGAACTTGAACCAAAAATTAGAAAGGTCCCAGGGCCTAGAAGTTTCCCTCAGTGTCTTTCCAAGGGTGTATGATGATTGTTTCTTTCTTTTTGCAAACCGGCTTCCTCTTTTCCCATGGGCATGCAGACGTTCCCAACCCGAGTTTTATAATACCTTCTACTTCAAACACCACAAAGTGGTTGAATAATATCTGCCTTTTGAATTCCCAGGGAAGAGAAAATGATTGGCTTTAGCATCTGTCAAGCATTCATTCCTGGACCAATCAACTGGAACTGGAGTGGGGAGAATGGGATACTGTCACCTGTTGCTCAATTAGCAGAGTTTGGGAATATGTCTTTGAAAAATAAAATGGAGATCTTAGCTCAGTTTCTCCCCCTGAAAGCAGAGCTTGAGAAAAGGGTTTGCATGCACTTATTTTGGCTGGGAAGAGCTTCCAGGGAACAGGAGAGGGGGACTTGGAAGAATGAAATAGAGAAAGAGAGGAAGCCAGTCAAAAGGTACATCATTGAGCTAGTTACTGATGTGGATAACTGGGGATCACACTCAATAAAGCCCCTCTGAAAACTGTATAGAATGCACCTCAGAAATGGCCTCCTGAGAATGGAAGAGGGAAGAATTTATCCATCAGCTCCTGTCCTCTATTGGTCAAGGGTTGTCCCAAGGGGTATTAATTCCATCACATTTCCAGCTTTGCACATGCACCAGCAAGGCTCTTGGGTCAAGCCTTAGAGCAGAAAGCAAAAGGTATGTGGTTCATCTGAAGCAAGGTGCCATCAGAACACACCTGCACACGGGTGATTTTCTGCAGCAATGTAGCAACAGCCAGAGTCACAGATGGGCCAAGAGGACATGAGGCAGAGCTTACAAATTGTCTAGCCCGGTAAGTATGAGCAGGCTGCCTAAGAAGACAGCATAAATGTTGGTGGAAATCACTCATATCTCCAGTATCTGCCCAATGAATGTTTTCTGAATGAATACATGAATGAAAAATTGATGGAGTGGTTCTCGGAGGAAGCAAGATTTAAAGACTCCCATCAGTGTTTGAAGACTGAGTCTGGAGGGTATGTAGATAATGATAATTTGTTCTCAAATATTTTTCTACTGAGGACTATTAATTTTCTTGGCAGGTCTGTGATGTACTAAGGAAGGAGATAGTATTACCCCCATTGGGGGATGAAAAACAGACCTAGCCATGCTGAGCATTTAACACAGGCGACCGATGCCAGCATCAGGGAAAAGTTTAAGTCTTCTGCTGGTTTGACACACCTGCAAGTCCTTTGGCTGCAGTTAGACTGGAGGCTTATCTGAAGTGCCAACTTAACCTCCATTTCTGTAGTCTCTCCTCTGTGTGTAATTCAGCACGGTGAATACAGAGGTTGTTAAGATCTAAAGCAGTTTCTAATTTTGTTTCATTATGAGTATGAATGCAGCCTTCAGGATCCATCCCTATGGCCTTAACTAAACTTAGTCTTTTAAGCTATGAAGAGGTGAGATAAAGATCTGAATGGAGACTCCAGTTGGTGGAGGGCTGGGCTGTCTCAGCCTCAATAAACCCGAGGTTGAGAAATCAATAGAGCCTTTTCAGGGTTGCCATTATCCAACAAGGAAAAAAATTCAAAAATAAATTGTGGCATAGCATAAAACGAGATTACGTAGATAACAGGTTTTGCTGACTGTATGGGGCCATGTGAGGGTTGGCCCAGAAGGGACAGAATTTTAGAAATGCAAGGAGCTCAGTGCTCTCCCTGCTTTGCAATGCAAGTGTTTATTCTCTGGTTGAGGAAAAGAGGAAGGACAAAGGTGAGAAAACAAATCCCAGTTTCTGCTCAAATTTCACCCCAAGGCTGACCCTGCCCCACATTCTAGGGGTCAGCTCACCACTGTTTGCAGGTAGACTTGCAGAGTGATGAGCTCCTCTAGGTTTGGAGTCTTGGGTTTTAATCAGGTTTCACCACCCTGTGTGGCATTGGGCAAGTGATTTCACCTGTGGGTGATCCTCAATTTCTGTTTCTGGAGTTGGGCTGCCTATTGACTGAGGCTGGTGGGGAGTCATTCCATAGGCAAGTGGTTATGATATTAGGAGAAGAGGGGTGAATGTTTAGTAAGAACAAGCCACATGTGTACACCGGTCACACATCCGATTCTATCTTCCTTGACTCCAGCATTTCCAGAATGCTTAAAAATGCACCCATTCGATACCTAAAAGATCTAAAAATCAACCTCCCATGAGACCCAGCCTCCCCCTTCCAGGAATATACCCAGAGGAACTACAAAAAACATACCTGCACACTCATGTTTATTGCAGCACTATTCACAATAGCAAAAACATGGAACCAATTGTGCTGCCCACCGAAAGTAAACTGGATTTTTAAAATGTGGTACATATACATGGTGGAATATTACACAGCCATAAAGAAGGACAAAATTATGAACTTCGCAACAACATGGATGGATTTAGAGTCCATCATGCTCAGTGATCTATCACAGAAAGAAAGAACTGAGCCCCACATGTTCTCACTCATAAGCAGACCCTGAACAATGATCATAATACTATAAGAAAGGGATTGGCTGTAGTGAAAAACTTCCAGGGGAAGGAGCAGGGCAGGGAGATACCTGATCTCAAACCACCATCAATAACAGTACCTGATCTCAAACCAGGTGACATGGGAACCCAAGTGAGGCTCAAACTTTACCTGGACGATGACCATTTGTATACCTCGCCCTGAATTGTACTTTACATCTTTAAAATAAAAAATTTAAAAATATACCCACTGAGGTCTGCTGTGGTTAAAGTTAATATACCCTCTTGCAGGGTGCTGATTTCAGGGTGCTGTGCATCAGTCAGTGGCCTGATTGAGTCCAGAGAAAACAAGAACAGGACAAGACTGGAGCTCCCCTCAGGGAGTACGCACCCACCTCTCTGCTTCTCTGGGTTCTGCTCCCTACCTAGTCTCAGAATCAGGTAGCTTGTCTCAGATGACTTATTTGGACTTTGATTTTTGCCTGCTAGAGCCATTTGACTGTCTTCCCTTAATCCTGGCCTCTCCTTTCTGGTTAGCTTGGTCTTGTCAATTGTGATACTTTCAGTGTTTGTCAAGGTATGACTGCCCCCCCCAAATCAACAACAGATGCCTCATATAGGCTGAGGGTCTATTCTGAATATTCCCCCCCTTGTTACCAACTAAAGCTCTTGTAAGTGGGTGTGGCTGGTTCTCAGGTAGGGTCACCCCTTGCCCAGCTCAAAGGGGGCACCATTCACATTATCATCCATTTGAATGGAGCACTCTGGAATTGTGTAATATGTAACCCCATTCACCGTATGCATCAGCACTGCTTTCAATGGCTAAGAAGGATGAAGCTGCTTTTTACAATGTTTGTAAGTCATTTACAAGACATTTTCAAGTATGATTAGTCCTGAGGTCAAGACTTTCTCGATTCTCACATTTTATAATGCAGGAATCCTTTATAAATGGTCAACTCGGCAGGCTGAACCACATTCCCCAGAGTCGCCTTCCCTGTGTGTTTTTAAATCTACAGGAAAAATTTTTGTGAGAGAGTTGAAGGGTGGGAGTGAAGTAACAGCCATTTTGCTGTATGTTCTGTAGGGCGGGAAGGGCACTTTTGTAGCTCAAACTCACCTCGTAGTGGGGACACCTTCCCATGGTTCACATTTCAGCTTCTCCGACTCCTGGGCCCAGTGAGTGTTTGGTCTCATGATGAAGAGTGTCTTCAAGAGGACAGCAGCATCATCAAGGTCAGAGGCGGTGAGAACTGACGTGGGTTGCTGTCTATGTCTTTGTGGATTCTACTCTGTGCTCATGGATTCCAGCTTGTCCTTGTTCTCCCCCAAGCCACAGCTCTCTGCTCTTCTCCACCGCCCATCTACCTGCCTGCCTGCCTTGATAATTGCAAACTCCAGCATCAGATACAAAGACAACAGCCTTACAGAGAGTGCTTTATCAGTCTCACAGTGAAATAAGGTCACCTACCTGGAACAAATCCTGTAATCCACCTGCACCCCTCCCAGTGGGTCTGCTCTTCAGTGGAACCCTGGCTGATACATCACCCATGGAAGTTGTACTCCTGAGAAGTAGCATGCTTGGGTCTCATTCTGGATTCCCCTAGAGCAGAGCGTGATGCAAGTACTGACAGGCAGGTAGTTTATTTGTCAGCTGAATTCAGAAAGCAAAAGCAAAGGAGCAGCGGGAATGAAATCAGGAAACGATAAAAAGCCAATAAGGAATTGATTATTTGCAGGTTGCTGCTGTAAGCCCTGGGGCTCAACTCCACAAGGGCACCTGGGAAGTGCTCAGACTGCATCCAGGAAGTTTCTCTCTGAGGCAAAGGAAGTAAGAGGGCTCAGGTTCCCTTCCCCAACCCCCAGTTGCCCTGGGAGTGGTAACCCCCCACACTTCACCTGCCTGAGGCTGAGCAAGTTCTTTTGATTGTTCTGAGCAGATTCTTGCAGCTTTAGAAAAAGCAATGAGGTGGGGTACGGTGGCTCAAGCCTGTAAGCCCAGCACTTTGGGAGGCTGAAGTGAGAGGATTGCCTGAGCCCGTGGGTTTGAGACCAATCAGCCTGGGCTACATGGTGAGACCTCGTCTCTATAATAAGTCAAAAAATTATCCGAGTGTGGTAGTTCTGACTACTTGGAAGGTTGAGGTGGAAGGATTGCCTGAGCCCAGGGGGTCGACACTGGGATGGCCGTGAGTGTGCCACTGCACTCCAGCCTGGGCGATGGACTGAGGCTCCAACAAGGAAGGAAGGAAGGAAGGAAGGAAGGAAGGAAGGAAGGAAGGAAGGAAGGAAGGGCATTGAAGCAGAGAGGTTCTGGGCAGATGCTTAAGGTTAGTATCTGTGCCACAGTCAGCAGAGAGCTGAGCTGACTTGGGCACCAGAAGAACCTAGTATCCTGGCAAAACTGTTGTTTGCAAGATCAAGTCTCATAGATGTTACTAGGTTGGGAGGAAACTAACATGGCATAACAGGTATATTTTATTTATTTATTTAGTTGTTTATTTGTTTAAGTCGGAGTGTTACTCTGTCACCCAAACTGGAGCGCAGTGGCAGGATGATGGCTCACCGCAGCCTCAGCCTCCTGGGTTCAGGCGATCCTTCTGCCTCAGCCTCCCAAGCAGCTGGGACTTCTAGGTGTGTCTCACCATGCCCAAGTTATTTTTATATTTTCTATAGAGATGAGGTTTCGTGCTGTTGCCCAGGCTGGTCTCAAAATCCTGGGCTCGAACAATTTTCCAGTGTTGGCCTCCCAAAGCGCTGGGATTCTAAGTGTTAGCCACGGCATCCGGCCTACAGGTATATTTAAACGTCGAAATAAACAAAAGTTTGAGTACTTCCTAATATCAATGACCTATTATGATAATACACACACATGCTCACACACACACAGATAGTTCCCAACTCTCTCTCTCTCTCTCTACTGCTCTTTGCCTTCTAAATTACTTTCTTCTTTTTCTCAGCAAAGAGTCTCCGCAGGCTCTGCGGAAGTGGATGCTTCTCCAGCTTTCCCATCAGTCCTTACTGACAGCCCATGTGAGAACTGTAAAAGAGCCCACCCATGGCTTAAAATTAAAATAACACTCCATGCGACAAATAAAAGCTGGTATGCGCCGTAAAAACACAGAACCTCAGCATCTTGGAGGCGAGGCTGTAGTTAGCAAAGGGTTCCCATATATCCTTTCACAGGGAGGCATTGGAGGCCTGATGGTTTGGGCCTTGCCTATTTAGGGCCTGTGTTTCGTTATCATCAGCTCAATGGCATTTTCTCACCCCCATCTTCCCCACCTGGTGACCTTCACATTCAGTTTCCTTCTGCAAATCAGTGACAAGTCAAATGATCTGTCTCATCTTAGAACCCCGATGCCCGCTGACCCGAGATTGTAAGTGAAAGGGAAGGCAGTGAGAGGAACAGCCTCTTAGGTTCAGAGTTTCCATTTTCCAAATGCATATTCCTTTAGATAATCACATGAAGACCAATAGGTATTACTTGATATTCAAAACCTCCCTCCTAGATAAGAGCATCAGTGATAACTCTCCATGTGAACAATGAGAAAGCTGAAACCCTGAGAGGAAAAGAAAGTCGGGGTTGGGGGGGGGTGGAGACTGAGTCTAAATCCTAACAAAGTATTCGTGGCCGGGCACCTAGTAGATGCTCAATAATCATTTGGTTATTGTGAGAGGCAGTTGAGTATCATGGTTAACAGCACAAGGCATGGGGTTGGATAGACTGGTGTCGAGCCCTTAACTCTGCCTTTCAGTGCTATCGGGAAAGTGACCTCTCCAAACCTCAGTGTTCCTGATTATAAAACAGGAATACTAACAGGACTTAAAAGATGTTGAAAGGAGTCAATAAGATTGTGTACAATATTTGATACACAGAAATACGATGATGATGATGATAATGGTGGGGGTGGTAGTAATAGTGATAATGATGGCAGTGGTGATGAACTTGCCAGATCTGGTGTTGGCAGTGGTGGTGATGAATTAGCCAGACCTGGGCACCTGAGAAGTTAGGTCATTCTTCAGCCATCTGACCTCTGAGAGTTCAGCAACCTTCCCACCTACTGGCAAGTGAGGAGAGGCAGAGGGTATTTTTTCTGGCTTGCCGATAATTGTTTCTCATACAAGCCAGTGTTTTATTGATCCACTATTGATCTTTGCATGGGGCCAGGGAAATTCTTGGTTCATGAAGACAAAGGCAGCATTTTCCAGCCCAGGGGTCCACGGTGGTTGTCCCGGGCATCACCTGCTCACTTGAGCGGCTGGCCTCTGCCTTGCTTGGAACAAATTCTTAATCACAACCAGCCTTTCCCAATGGCCCCTTCCCTCTCTTGTGTCCCTTTATTGCTTCCATCAACCCTTCCCCCGCTGGCTCCGTTTGACCTTTAATAAGTGCCGCTTTTGTGCAGAGCTGCTGGTGAGTTATTGCGGCATGAGTGGCTCCCCAGGGCACGCTACCTCCTCAGCCCCTGGCCTCACCACAGCTTGTAAGGGAAAATTACATTTTGATCTACATCCCCCATTTCCATTCTCTGTCACCTGGCTTTGGAGACAAAAGGAAGAAAAGAATGTTTTCTTGTCCCCTCTCTACTCCTCCCAGGTTCTGCCTGTGTGCTGTTTCCTTCCCTCCC
>NW_007143937.1:348672-387661 GCF_000164805.1 Carlito syrichta
TGCTCTGTCCTGCTGGTTCCTTGGGAAGATAAAATGACCCTGTGGGGGGGGCCTTCACCTACATTGCCACTCCTGGACACCTGGGTCATCAAAACCCGAGAGGTCAGGGCAACATAATACCTAAAAGTCGCCAGATGGATCTCAGGCCTTCCGTGACGGCTCAGGACCAGGTAAGGCTCCCCATTAGGTGGTTCTTTTTATTTACTTATTTTTAAATTGTGGGGTACAATTCAGGGTTAGCTATACAAATATTCATTGTGCAGGTACCCTTGTTGATGAGGTGTGCTCTCCCTTCTCCAGGCAGATAACTACTGTTAATCCCACCTCCCTGACACCCCCCCCACCCTGCCCCCGCAGTTTCCCCCACTACTGTCAATCCTTTTCTTATAGTATTACGGTAGTTGTTCAAGGTCCACTTAGCAAGAACATGGAACCAAGCATGCTGCCCATCAAAAGAGGACTGGATTAAAAAAAAAAAATGTGGTACATATACACAATGGAATATTACGCAGTTGTAAAGAAGAACAAAATCATGAACTTCGCAGCAACCTGGATGGAATTAGAGTTTGTAATACTGAATGATCTTTCACAGAAACAAAGAGCTGAGTATCCCATGTTCTCACTCATAGATGGTTTTTATCACATCTTGTATCTCTTCTTTCTCCTCCACTTTTTAAAAATTGAGATAACATTCATATAGTGCAAGATTCACCCTTTTAATCATTGTAAAGTGTACAGTTCAGTGGGTTTTGCACAATGTTGTGTCACCCTCACCACTATCCAATTCCAGAAATTCTTGTCACTCCAAAAAGAGACTGTATACTCATTAAGCATCACTGGTAATCCCTAATCTACTTTCAGTCTCTATGGATTTGACTATTTTCGACATTTCATATAAATGGAATCAGTAAAAGTGGCCTTTTGTGACTGTCTTTTTTTTTTTTTTTTTTAGCTTAGCTAAATGTTTTCAAGTTTCATTCATGTTGTGGTGTGTATCAGCACAGTTTTTTTTATGATGAAATAATATTCCATTGTATCTACCATATCTTGCTTCTATATTCATTCAATGATGAACATTTGGATTGTTTCTACTTTTCAGTTATTATAAATAATGCTGGTATAGACAGTTGTATACAAACTTTTGCTTGGACATACCTTCCCAGTTTTCTTGGGTATATGGCTGGGAATAGAATTGACCTTATCTTCTGGTAGTTAGTACTTTGTTTAACTTCTGAAGGAACTGCCAAACTGTTTTCCACAGTGGCTGTATCACTTCATATTTTTACCAGTAATGTACGAGGCTTCCAGTTTTTCCACATCCTCATCAATAACTGATAATTTCCATTTTTAAAAATTATAGTATCCTAGTGGATATGAAGTGGTATTTCTTTGGTTTTAATTTGCATTTCCCTAATGGCTAATGATATTGAACATCTTTCCATGTGCTTATTGGCCATTTGCGTATCTTCTTTGGAGAAATATATATCCAATTATTTTCCCCATCTTTTAAGTTGGGTTATTTTGTTGTTGTTGTTGTTGAGTTATAAGAGCCTTTTATATATTCTAGATACTGGACCTTTACCAGATATATGATTTGCAAATATCTTATGCAGTTCTATGTGTTGCCTTTTCACTTTTTAGATAGTGTCCTTTGATGCATGAAAGAGTTTAACTTTGATGAAGTCCTATTTATCTATTTTTCTTGTGTTGCTTGTGTTTTCGTTTTCATACTTAAGAAAGTGTTGCCCAAACCAAAGTTAAAGAAATTTACACCTGGGATTCCTTCTAAGAGTTTTATGGGTTAATTCCTACATCTAGATCTTTGATCATTTTTTAGATAACTTTTGTATATGTATTAGGAAGGGTTCCAACTTCATTCTTTTGGAATGAAGGTTAGCCAGTTGTCTTGGCATCATTTGTTAAAATGATTATTCTTTCCTCCTTAGAAGGGTCTTAGTACTTTTGTTGAAAATCAGTTGATCATAGACACATGGGTTTATTTCTGGACTCCTTATTCAATTCCATTCTTCTATGTGCCTATCCTTTCCAGTGCCACCTTACTTTGTTTATTGCAACTGTGTAGAAAATTTTGGTATTGGGAAGTGAGGATCCTCCAACTTTATTCTTTTTCAAGTTTGTTTTAGCTGTTTGGGAGTCTCTTGCAATTCTATATGAATTTTAGAATCAACATGTACATTTCTTCAATAAAAATGTTTGGGATTTTGATAAAGAGTGCATTAAATCTGTAGATTAGTTTGGAGAGTATTGCTGTCTTAACAATATTGTCTTCCTATCCATGAACATGGGGCATGTTTTCATTTATTTAGGTCTTCTTTAATTTATTATCACAATGTTTTGTAGTATTCCATGTATAAGAAGACTTTTTTCACAAATCATAGTCATTATTAAAATATTAGTTAAGTGACTTGTAGTTCAGAGTCTGTCTCCCCAGACTACAAGCTTCCACAGGTCAGGGATCATCTCTGTTTTACTTACCATTGTGGCAGATATTGAGACATACTGCTCATATCTTTCTTCAAGAAAGAATTCACTGCCTTGTTTCAATGAGTGAGATTAGCTGACAATGTTCAACTGTTAGCTTCATCGGGATCTGTCTCAGTTTCTAAGACAAGGTTACACTATTCTCAGGAGAACCCCTGACCAATGATAGAGCAAGGGGTGAAAGCCGAGGACATGCTATCCTCAAGACAGCCCTGACTCTGAAAGGCAGTAGATGCTACGAAGTCTGGTCATTTCCACCCAATGGGCCACTCTTCTAAAAGACAATCTTTATTCTAGAACCCCCTGTTGGACAAGTAGAGATTTTGTCAGGTCTGCATTAGGGTCTGATGTCTTCTGCTTAATCCACTTCCCCACTTTTCCTTTGTGCATGTATGACTCCTCAGGCACCCATTTGGATTTCTAGTTCTGTTCTGACTTCTGCTTCCTGGGGAACACAGCTTGCACAAAGTCATCTTACTTTTAGTATCTGGATCATTGGTTGGCATATCATTAAAATTCTAGAAGCACTTCCAAATAGAAAGACACTCTTGATGTGGAGCCTTGCACACACAGGGAGACACTCATTCTTTTGTTGCCTTCAAGATATAATTTTTCATCATTGGTCTACATAACAGAGTGACTAAAGATAGAAATTAATGAGATTGCATCACTCTTTTTAGAAGCTTTGGCCATTTGGAGCCCATTGATAATGAGATCAATCAGAATGGTAAAGGTCCTAGAATTATATCATCTGAGGAAAACCAATACTATTTTTGGAGAAGAGAAGTCCTCAGAGTGGACCAGTGTGGTCAGAGCAGAGTGACAGAATAGGACAGTAATAAGAAAGGAGGCTAGAGAGATGACTTTAAATGTTTGAAAGGTAGAGATTTTTTCTCTGTTCTTCAAGGAGAGACGTGGATGTTAACTTCTTCTTATCCTCCAGGCCTCAGATTAAATGTTACTTCCTCCAGGAAGCCTGCCCTTAAACTTCTCTCCTCAACGCCAAGACTGGGTGGGGTCATCATGCACTCCTGTCTTTCTCTGCACTTCTTTGAAACATTTTGTGAAGATCTGATTCACTTCCTGGTGATGTTTCTTCAGCACCAAGAACAGTTCTCAGCTCAAAGTAGGTGTCTAATAAACCCTTGTTGAATAAAGGAAGAAATAAAAGAGCTAGCAGGAGAAAGTTTTAAAAAAACAACAAATGTGGATTCCATTAAAACACTTCATAACAGGGAGCCACGCTCATCAGTGAAAGGGGCTACTTCCCATCCTGGCTGAAAAGAGTAAAGATACACATCCAAGTCCTTTGCCCTCGGTGCTATGAATTTTCATGGCACCAGAGCTTCCTTGAACTTGTGGCTCCTATACTTTATTCTTCTTGCTTCTCTCTGCATTTTTTTTTTCAATTTAGAGGGACTTGAGCTGTTCTCTAAAAAAGAACATTATGGAGTAGAATTGATTTTCTTTCCGCTGGGAAAATAAATACAAGTCAGAATATTTAAGAGCTACCCAGAAGAATAGATTTTGCCTCCTCTCAAGCTCTCAGGTACTTCCTTAATAACACTTACCATTTACTGAGCACTTACTAAGCACAAGACACTGTGTAATAAATATGGCATACAAATCATGAATCCTCAAACTTCTCTGCCAAGTGGGAAGTGTTACCTCCCAATATGAAAACTCTGGTTTTTCCCAACTGCCTTTGTAGGGAGCCAGCCTTGGAGGCCCGCCTAATGACAAAGTCCAGGTGCGCTGAGGACCCCCGGCCACAAAGCGAGTCCGGGCAGCTGAGGCCCTTCTGTCTTCCGTCTTTGCTGTTGATACAGCTGAAGAAATTTTGTGCAGTCATGGAAGAAGAAGATGGCATGTTTATGCGAAGAATCACAGCTAACCTGGAAATATCATGGTTTATTTTTCCATTTTTCCCACTATGCCACTTGGCCTTTTCTAACATATGCAAGGGTTAAGCTCTGAAGTACATCAAGAATGCTTTCTTTCACTTGGTTATAAGTTACTAGATATTGCTTAAGTAATAAATGATGTAAGTATATCCATTCCTTATTTGATTTAGGATTATGCAGTTTAGTGTTTAGACATAAGGATTTTTAGAAGCACAAGTTTATAGTAGTTCATTATGAATTCATTATAGTTCTAACACTTATCTAGGAGTTATGTAGGTGATTTATAACACTACTTTCACTAACTTAGGATAAGGATTAATATTAAGGTTTCTACTTAATACTATAGTTAAAACTCTAAGTTAACATTTATACAGTAGGTTTTCACTGAACTCATAATATAATAATCAGACACTTTTATGACAGATCAGCTAAAACAGAAAGTAACCTTGAGGGGCCTAGAAAACATTACCAAAAGCTTCTTTTGAATTCTCTTTAGAAACAAGCACTGCAAAATAAGAGAAAAGTAAGGAGGACATCTGGACAAGAGAGGCGATCACAGGACTCTGAAGAACATAAGAGCCTAAGATGAGAAAATTCCTGACACATAAAGAAATATACACCTAAAGAAACTTTCTTGAAACATTTCAAGAACTGTAATTTGGGACATTGGAGTGAAAGTATCATTGTTGGCTTTATGAATAAGACTTGTCTAAATGCCTATGGGAATCTTGGTTTGTTCACTACTAAGACCACTAGCTGGTAACTTTTAAAAGATATGAATGTGAAAGAGTTTTCTTTGTCTTGCCCCTTCAAAAATGGTATAAAAGCTCTGTATTAACTAGCATTAAATTGTCATCTGTTCAAGAAGCAGGTGTCCGTGTATATGATCTTCATCCGTCGCCTATCCCTCTCTCCTTCAACACTTCCCACGACCCTTGCGGGGCAGGCCCCTGAATACCTTGGAATTCAGAGCTAATGTCCAGCTGCTTATTGGAGCAAGTGGAGGTATTCTAACTACAGGATCAGTAGACTGACCCTAGACAATAGTCTGTGTGTCTTTTTGCACCATCCAATGTGACTCAGATGATTTTGATAAACAGCCCAAGAAACTGGATGTGACATTTATGTTTGAATTTAGTCTCACAACCACGTAATACCCAGAAGGCTCTAATGAGCAAGTGTACTTCTGTAATTTTATTATCCAGATTTTTTTTACAGTCTTGAATAAAGGGGAGTGGCATTCAGAAGTACCTCCTAAGTCATCAGAGAGATTCAATTATGTTTTCTGTCATTTGTGTTATCTATACTTTGAAGAATGCTAATTTCTAAAAATTTGTTACCTGAGTATGATTATTAAAAAAAAGTCTATCCCTAGTCAAAGAAACCTTAGTTTCCTGAAAAGCCCTGTGGTGGGAAAATTCAAGCCCTTTTATTTTCTGGGAAACTGGGTTACATAGTGTAAGGTCACCAGTGCAAGTGTGAGGGCTCTGATAAATTTTCTTTGACATTTATCAAATGAAGCAAAGGTGGCATCTAAATAAGAAAAGCACCCAAGACAGCTTGTGCAAAATAAAATTATTGCTAATGGGTCACGTATAATTATTCTTCATGTATCATCCTCAACTCCCCAGACAATGTGTGAGTCTGTCTTTGCAAACGTCCAGGCAGTTGATCAGAATGATGGATGATTATGGGCGTGTTAGTCTTCCAGTTTCAGGTGAGGCCAGGTGCTTTAGTTGGGCTTTTTTGATTGGAGTCAACAGAAAACCATTCCAATTAACTCAAGTACATTGTGGCTCTGCTGTATGATGCAGAAATGCCTCTTGGGAATTCAGGAAAGGCAGACCAGCAGGCCCCAGAAAGGGCAGGGAGGGTATCAGGAACCAGCAGGATGTTGGTTACAAACACAGGCTCCTCCAATTGTTTGCTGTGTGACTTAAGTGAGGGACTTTGCTTCTCTGTGCCTCAGTGTCAACAGGGGAGCTGATAGTGTATATATTGCCATTGTTAATATGAAATGAGTTAATGATTGTGCTGTGCTTAGCACACACTATATACTCAATACATGTTAGCTGTTATTATTATTATTTTCCAAATTACTTTTGTGCAACTGTTCTATCTTCCTTTTGGTTGCTCATGGCTTCAGCCTTCACTGTTCTTGAGTCATCTTGACCTTCTAAGTTCTAGTGTCTGTAATTACCTAAAACGATCCTCTCTTCTTAGTTCAGGTGGCTAAGAGGAAGAATCTGACTCATCCCACTCAAATCTTAGGCCCCTGCCAGTTCATGGCTGTGATCCTTCTGGAACAGAGACTCTCCCTGTTCCTCATATCAAAGGGCGGAGTCCACTCAGCAGGGATGTATAGGTGAGGAGTTTCCCATTTAGGGGTGTGGTTGAGCCCCAGACATCTGGAGCCTGTCTAGACACACAGGTGAGATCACTTCTGGCTGGGAAGTAAGAGAAGGCCTGTCATGGGCTGCATGAAGAGGATTACCTGTGGGGCAGCAGTTGCCAGAATAAATTGGATGCAGTAGTTAGGGACAAACCATCATGGTGGTTGCAACTTACTTGCAAATTGAATAGAAAAAGGTTGTACTTACAGAATGTATTGCTTGATGTCTGAGAAATGCATTGTTAAGTGATCTTCTTGTGTAAACATCATAGAGTGTACTTACACAAACCTAGATGGGACAGTCACTACACACCTAGTTCATGTGATCTAGCCTCTTGCTATGGCCTATATTGTTATGGCCTAGAAGGAGCAGCCTGTGACTGTACAGAACGTTCATGTACTGAATGCTTTAGGCAATTGTGACCCAGTGATAACTATTTGTGAAGGCAAACATAGGTAAGCATAGCACAGGTACAGCGAATATACAGTATCAAATATAAATGGAACATCCATGTAGGGTGCTTAGGATGAATGGAACTTGCAGGACTGGAAACTGCTCTGGGTGAGTCAGTGAGCAGGTGGTGAGTGAATGTGAAAGCCTAGGACGTGGATGTCCACTACTGCAGACTTTATACGTGCTGGACACTTAGGCTGCACAAAATTTACAAAAAATATTTTTCCTTTCTTCAATAATGAATTAACTTAGCTACCTGCAGCTTGTTTTACTTTACAAACATTTTAATCTTTAAAAAGATTAAATATTTTGACACTTTTCTAATATGACTTAGCTTGCCAACACATTGTATAGTTGTACAAAAGTGTTTTCTTTTTTTGTGTCATTATTCCATACATTTTTTTCTATTTTAAAATTATTTTGGTTTTTGCTTTTTAAATATTTTGTTGCAAACGAAGACACAAACACACACAGTAACCTAGGCCTACACAGGGTCAGAATTATCCATATCACTGTCTTGTATGTCCCCATCCTGCCCCACTGAAAGGTCTTTGGGGACAATAGCACACATAGGAGTTGTCCTCTCCTATGATCACAATGCCTTCTGGAACACCTTCTGAAGGACCTACCTGATGCTGTTTACAGGTAATCATATATATATGGATAGATGGAGTACACTCTAAAAATAACAATGAAAAGGATAGTATAGTAAACACATAAACCAGTAACAGTCCATTGTCATTATCAAGCATTATGTACTCTATGTAATGGCATGTGCTATGGTTTTATAGGACTGGCAGCACATTAGGCTTGTTTACACCAGCATCTTCACAAACACATGAGTAATACATCGTGTTACAATGTCAAGATAGTTACAACACATCAGGGGGCAATAGGAATTTTTCAGCTCCATTATAATCACATGGGATCACTGTCATATATAGGGCAGTAGACTGAAATGTCGTTATGTAACGCATGACTGTGTATATGTGCATGTCTGTGTGTCTATGTTTTCCTTCTGAGGGAGGGAGGATAAGAGAGAATTTCATAAATGTAGTTGAAGGGGTATATGTGTCTTCAGTAAACTATTCTTTTAACTCTACTGTTGTATTGAAATTTTTCAAAATTTAAAAAATGGGGAAAGAATCACAGCTAAGGTATTTGCTAAATAAAGCAAATGTCTTCATATAAATGCAAATAAATACATGAAGTGAGTAACAAGCAAGCAAACTTGGGATTGGACACATCTCAGATCTGCTTACCTCTTCTATAAGTGATATTGTTCTCTCTGAACTCCCATTTCTGCATCAGCTCAATGGGCTCACATTACAGCCTCTTACTCTACTGAGGGGTTCCATTAATTGGTCTAAATGCCAAGCAAGACTGATGTTCAGCTGGTAGGCATTGGTATGGCAGCCCCTGCTATTTTCAGCTAGCATCCACTCTGATTGGTTGGATTGGTCTTGTTTTCAAATGTGTTTGAATATCATTTGTGATGCCTGGCATGCAGTGAGAGCCAAATTCACGGACACTGTTTTTAGTACCATCATCATCATGATTATCTTCAGCATTGTGATTGTCTCTCTTTAACTTGTAAAGAAGAAGGCTTTGGGAATAACTGTTGGATTGGGTTAGAGAGGGTGGCCTCAGCACTGGGCGTTTTAGGCACCTCACGAAACAGTGTCATTTTAGCATGAGATGCATAGAGATTTCAGCAGCATTTCAGACTGGGGTGAAGTGTGCTACTCTGGCCCAGAAGAGGTAAGCTCTATTTGCAAACCAAACACTGGTGCAGGGTGAGAGCAGGAAAGTGGCCCCAGGCGAGTGTGGGCTAGAAGGAGAAAGTGTTGGAGATGGGAGAGGTAGCCACACCTTCTCGAGTGGGTCCTCAGGCATATCTGGACTGAATACAGAAGAGTATTTAAAAGCTGGTGCTGTTTCAACCTCATGCTTCTGCTCTTTCTGATGATTGCCTCGGGATCCTTCAAAATAAGCTTGACAAATGCTTCTTTAAACCATCAGTAGGTAGATGTGTGAGGGTGAATGGATTCAATAAATAGAAGCATGAACTGTGAAAGAATGAGAAAATCATTGAAATATGAACACATGTGGATTAATACGTGGATGAATAAATGACTAAAACAATTAATGGAGGCAAATCATTTAATGAATTAATGGATAAGTAATAAGAAACAACTTTTATTGGGGACTCCCTAGCTACAAGATACTCTGCTAAGCAAATTACTTACATTGTCTCATTTCATCCTTATGACAACCCTGAAAGTTGACACTTCTCATTCCCATTTTATAAAGGAGAAACTGAGGCAGAGAGGTCAGATAATTTGCCCAAGGTCATATAGCTAAGAAGCTATGAAATTAGCATCCCAATGAGTGTTTTGGTCTCTGTCCTTAACCACTGTGGTGCACCATTGTCTTTGTTGTTTTGGGCTGCTATAACAAAATACCATAAACGGTGTGGCTTTTAAATAACAAGGATTAATTTCACATGGCTATACAGGCTGGGAAGTCCAAGATCAGGGTACCAGCATGATTTGGTTCTTGTCATGGCCCTCTTCCAGGTTGCAGACTTCTGACTTCTTGCTGTCAAGTAGTGTAACCACCAACCTCACACAGTTAAAGGGGCAGAAGGTCTCCCCCAGGACTCTGTAAGGGCATTAATCTCATGAGAACCCTGCCCTAATGATCTAATTGTCTCCCAAAAGCCTCACCTCTTAATACCACCATATTGAGGATTAGGTTTCAACATATGAATATCAAGGGGAACACAAATATTCAGACCATAGCAACCATGAGCCAGAAATGTGTGGACTTGTCTTATTCCATGGTCAGCTGCTGGTCCCAGCAACTCAAGACAGCTGAGAGACTCATTTATTAATTTATTCCACAGATACATAGTGAGCACCTACTATATTCCAAACCCTGTTCTAAGAAGGGACCAGGGAAGCATCAATGAATGAGTAAAAGGGCTCCTCCGTACGTAGCTTATGCTTTTGTAGGGAAGGCTGACAATGAACAAATTCATGCATAATTCCAAGCAGAAGTAAAAGCCATGAAGAAAAACAAGGCATGCAAGGGCTTATAGGACAGTGGTGTGGTGGTGGTGTGGAGGGAAACTGTTATAGCTAGGGTGGTCAGGGAAGACTTTGCAGAGAATGTACAAAGACCTGCATCATGAGCAGTGTATTGTGCAAAGATCAGAGAGGAGCATTCCAGGCAAAAGGAACAGAAAGTGCAAAGGTCCTGACATGGAAATTAGCATTGCAGGTTTGAAAACTTGCAAGACTGGTGGCAGGAGATGCAGAGAAGGAGACAGATGCAAGATCTTTGTCCTGGACTTTGAAGCCTAGGATAAAAGAAATGGGTTTTGTTTTAAAGGAGATACAGTGTCTGAATTACATTTTAAAAGATCACTCTGGCTGCTGTAAGTTGTTCCATCCCTCTTGTCCTCAACCAATGAAGCAATTTGGTCAGTCATTGTGAGAATGAGGAACACATGTCGGTCCTCTTTTGAATGATTCCCTTCCTCTCCCTTCCTCCTTGGGAGCCCATCTGTCATTGGCACTACTACCTGTTGGTAACAGTGCATTTACTGGAAGCCATCCTTTCTTCTTAGGCTCTCTTTTCTCCTAAAGAACCTTGGCCTGGTGACTCATCTCAAAACCCCAGCCAACAGAAAAGCAAAATGACAACAATATAGATGTCCAATGATAGGGAATTGCTTAGGCAAATTCATTCACTCTAACACTTCTGGCCATCAAAAATGATGCTGGGAAGAAGTATTCACTGATATTATGTCAATGTTATATATCATACCAGTAATAATGATAGCTGCTTGAACATCTATTGTGCACCAGGCGCAGTGTTAATAATGAACATATTTATTTCATTTAATCCTCTCGACACAGAGAGATCCATTCCACTTTTGTCCCCAGTTTATAGATGAGGAATTTAAGGCTTACACATCTTGCCAGAAGTTGCTAACCTATTATATAGTCTAGAAAGAGTAAGATGCATGTCTGTCTGATTACAAAGTCCATGCTCTCAACTGATGCCAATTCTTTCTTTCATTGGAATAGAACTGTGCTGTACTGTTTGGTGAAAAAGACCAGCTATTAAATAATAAGCACAGCCTCAAGCCCATCTTTTCTGGTACCAAAAGGGCATCCAGCTAAATGTTAAAAGTTGTTTTCTCTGGGTGGTTAATTATGGGAGATTTTTGAGCGTTTATGATTTTTGTAATTAGAGCTCGACAAAAGCAATAAAAGTCTTTGTGTGTTTTTCTCCCCTACTCAGCCCCTCTCTCTTCCTCCCCTGTGGCCTCCAGACAGGCTCCAGGGTTCTCTATGAATATAAAACTAGCTGGCCTCTTCCCCTTGGCCTCCCGACTTTGCAATTTCAGCACAATTCTCTAGATTGCTTCAAATTTTGCTAGCATTCTGGATGCTGAGTTAGTTGCAAATTTTTCACCTCCTGAAACAGAAGTGTTGTTTCTTAGCTAGTGGCTTGAATAATAATTTGCAAAAGAGCAAGGCTTCTTTTTTTTGTTTTGTCATTTGGGGTGTGGACTTGGTAATGGCCTCAGCTCCTGGAACCAGAGCCAGGGGTCTTTGGTAATAAGAAAAAGGCTTGATCCGCCCAGTAAGAGGCTGGACTTGGAGAATAACTGGGGATGAGAGAGAATCTGTTGCCAACACTGAGACCCAAAATCATCCATCCTGGAACAGCATCTCAGGGGATAGGATCTGTGTTTGAAGGTAATTTCAGTGGGAGATAACTCCTAGACTCTACTATTTATGCACCCATTCACAGAGGGAACATATCGTGGGAACTTATTCTGCTAAGTCCTGGGAATTCAGCAACCAGGAAGAAAGGCCCATGTCCACCATCTTGGAGTTCACAAAGTGAAATCTATGGGGAAAGACAGACACTGAACAAATGCTGAAATGTTAAATGTAACAGAAGATGGAAAAGCCAGGTGCTGAGGAGGCATGTAAGAAGGGAGATTACTGAATCTGAGGATTCAGGAAAGACAGCCCCAGGAAGTGATGTTTAAGTAGAAATGATACCTAGGCATTAACTAGGTGAAGAAAGAGGCAGGAGAGTGCTTCAGGCAGAGAGGGTGACAGAGCAGGATCTAAAAGTTGGGGGAAGCAGGTGCTGGGGTCCAGTTGAAAGAATGTATGATGCACAGATGCACAGATGCAGAGAGAAGCATGAGTTGAGCCAAAGGCCAGGACCAGAGGGTCCAATAAACACATTATTAAGTTTGCATGCTATCCTGGGGAGGATGAGAAGAATGCTGATGAAAGATTTGACTAGAAAAAGAAGTTGCATTTTTAAGTGACATTACCAAGCAAAAGCAGTTAGAACTAAGAACGAAGTTGCTTCTTTGTAGTACAGGGTAGGTTTGTGCCAACATTGTTCTTTAATTCAACAAATATTTCTGCAATGCCTTCGACAAAATGGTCATAGTCGTGAATGTTGGGGAAATGGAAGGGAAAACAAAGTTCTCTAACTGTATGAAGCTTACATCTAGTGGGAAGAGACAGGCAATAAGCAAAAGAACAAAAAAGGAGTTAATATAATACTGGGTATCACTAAAAGTCTTGAAGCAAGGGAGAGACGGCAAGAGGAAGGACTCATGTAGAAATCTAGGGAGGTGGGTTGAGCCTGGTACATGGTCAAAGAAGTCCTTTGGAAGTTGACACTGAACAGGAAACTGAAAAGTGCAAGGAAATGACCCATCGGATTTTGTGATGTGGTCTCCCTTTAATGGATGTTTTGAGCGGCCAGGTATTGTTGGGAGGCAGACAGGGCTGTGGAACAATGAAGAAGGCTGGCATTCTCTTGGCCACTCTGACCCATGACCTTACACTTTTGACCTTCCAGATCTAGCAGACCACAAACGAAATGTCCACAGCATTCATACCCAGTCCTGAGTTGACCCTCATGACTGTTTAACAGCTGCTTTCATTTCATCTTCTGATCACTACTTGCTCTGCTGGATGTTGTACTCCTTGACCTTTTAATTTAAAAACAGAGATGAGCCTGATCAGACTCAGGGCAGAACTGGCACTGTTGCCCGAGCACATTATGGCAATGCATCGCTGAGATGGAAATCTCTTGGTAATATAACAGACATCTATTAGGGAGCCTGAGTTAGAGCTTTGCTCATTAATCAGAGCCTCCTGATAAAGTCTGCCATAGCCAGAGTGGTGTGTTCTTTTTTTCTCTTTTTAAAGATATAAAACAGTATCGTTGTCTTTATCGATCTCTACTACTATTATTATCAGAATGTACTCTTTCAAAGTCATCACCTGCAGCTCCCATTCCTACAACTACCCTGTAGCCATATATTCAGAGAAAGTGGTGGATAAGAGTAAAGGTTTGGTGGCTGGTGTGTGTGTGTGTGTGTGTGTGTGTTTGAATCAAAGCTCTTTGACTTACAGGCTGAGTGACCTTGGACAAATCATTTCACTTCCCTGAGCCTCAATATACCTGCTGTGAAATGCGCCCAGTTGTGCCTATCTCCCTGCATAGCTGAGAGGATTAAATTAGATTGTGAGTTTGGCACTTTTTGGAAATGACCCTCCCAAATGGAACACACAAGAATGACATACAGGGTCTTACAGAATTCAGATTTATGAGCCCCAGCAACAGAGATTCTGACCCACTAGGCTAGAGATGATTATTTTCAGGTGCAAAGAGGTTTTTGCTTTTTTTTTTAAGGATATACTTGAAACAACATTGATCTAGCCTTCTGTTTCATTGAAAACTCTCTCCTACTAATTCCTAAGCCTGGATTGTGTAATGTTCAACTCTTCCTTTACTTCCAGACCCACCTTAGATGCCTCCTCTTTCACAGTTTTCCATCTCCTTTCCCAGTGTCCCTAGTTTGAAGGCATCTCTCTTTCTTCTGACTGCACAAGTTTCTCTCTCCTGCATTATGGTACCTTTTATTATAGGTTACAGACTAAATATTATGGACTAAATGTTATCTGTTAGAACTATGAACGTAATGCAGATATATTAGGTATTCACTATATATGATTTTTATGGTCAAGCATATTACAATATATAATATCCTAATAGGGATAGGTAGTATATTTCATAAAGATCGTCATTCATTCATTCAACTGTATCTTGAGAATCTGCTCTGTGCCAGGCACTGAGCTAGCTACTGGGGATATAGTAGCTAGGCACCTTTAGGATCTAAACACAGAGCCTAAAATACATTTGTCTCTCCTTCCACTGACTGAACCTACTTTATAGGCTCCTTGGCTCCTAAACTTCCCAATAATCCAGCCATCACTGAGTAGAATAACATCAAGGTTGTTGAAGGACACAAGCTGAAGCAGAGGCAGCTCTCACTACATCTGCATGATCCAACTTGTGCCTATGGCCAGTGGTCAAATACTCTCTCTGTGAAATTAAATCTCTTTTTGGATTTTCTTTTCTTTTCTTTTTTTCATAGCCAAACTATTATTCACTCCCCTGGGTTTGTGCGTTAGTCACATTTGCAGCAGCTGGGCTATCTTTGGGCACTTGCCAAATATTCCCCCACTTCTAACTAATTTCCTTCAGATTGGATTGCTTTTTGAAAACTTGGGTTTCAAAAGAGGAAGTATTATGGATTCCTTGGTGATTTCACAATACACAGACTTCCATTCATTTATTCAGTTACCCATTCATTCATTTCACAAGAATTTATTGCACATCCATCTACATGCCAGACACTGTGCTGGCTTACGCCTCACTCCTAGGGGAGCTCAATAAATGCTGGGGGAATTAATGTTATATTGGCAAATACTCTCCATCTCTAGCTTTGAGAGTTTTGTTGTTTTTACTAGGCAGTGGGTGTGTGAGTGTCATTGACCCAGTCATTTCTGTCATCCAAGCTGATGGTGCATTGACTGGCTTTGAAGCCAAGCCATCAAGGACATTAGAGTCTATTATCTTCAATACCCTGGGATGTGTTCTGTGAGACCAAAACTTTGATGTGCAAACACAAAAAGAAAGGAATGCAGATTTTTACATTTGCAATAAAACTCCCATCAATCACACCACCAAGACTCAGAGCAACTGAACTAATATCAGAGCTGTAAAATTGCACTTTCTCTGACTTTCCTGTCAATAGGAAATGTTTGTGCATACCAAATCACTAGCTGATACAAACACTCAAAGACAAGGGAGAAGAGAACATAAACAAGGAAAAAGAAACATCCTGTCAACCTGCCCAGAGTGTGCTAATTACATTTAAGCCTGTATTGGGTACTAGATATATATTGGGTTCATATCCACTGCTTATTCTGCTTTAAATATTTCCCAGATGATCAGCACAGCCCAACGATGGAACAGGTATAACACTGTTAATTATGTCATAGTCAATGTCATCATTATCATTGCCATCATAGCAAATACTCATATAGATCTACCATGTGTGTATGAGGGGGAACCCCCCTAAATGGAAGTTATTCATAAAAAAGTGTATACTTATTCTTACATGTTTAAACTTCAGTCACCTTCATAGTACCCTCTATTTGATGCAATATACCTATCAAGATGCTTTTTCTACTGCTCAAAGCAGTTTCTGAACTTGTCAATTTTGATGCCTTTTAGTACATCTGCTCTTTTTTGTTTCACCTCTTCCACATTGGCAAAATGTTTCCCTTTGAGGGCACTTTTCATCTGGGGAAACAAACAGACAAGAAAAGTCAACCGGGGCACGATCGGGTGCATAAGGAGGGTGAGGTTCGGGAGTCGTGCCGTTTTGGGTCAAAAACTGCTGAATGCTCACTGTGGTGTGAGCAGGTACGCTCATAAATCACCCATCATAAAAAGGGCAAATGTGTTGAAACACTCGAAAGAAAGAAAGAAAGAAAGAAAGAAAGAAAGAAAGAAAGAAAGAAAGAAAGAAAGAAAGAAAGAAAGAAAAAGATTACTGAAGTCAAACACAGACTCTCACAGCAACGCTAACTGGTACACTGACGCTGATGAGTTCCTAGAACACTTATCTAGCAGGAGAAGTCTATACTACAAGGAGACCACTTTCAAAAAGATAATTCCCCTCTCGTATATTATTTTTAATTCCTTGCAACCACTCTATAGGAGAGATACTATTATTATCCTCATGTTAAAGATGAGGAACTGTTCCAGTTTTCAGGGGAAATACTTCCAGTTTCTGTCCATTTAGCAATATGCTGACTGTGGGTTTATCATAGATGGCACTTACTATTTTGAGGTATGTTCCTTCTATGCCTAGGTGTTCAAGGGTTTTTAATCAAGAAGGGATGCTGGATTTTATCAAAAGCTTTTTCTACATCTAATGATACAATCATGTGGTTCTTGTTTTTATATCTGTTGGTGTATTTAATTACATTTATGGTCTTGCGGATGTTGGACCAGCCCTGCATCCTGGGGATGAAGCCTACTTGGTCATGGTGGATGATTTTTGAGATGTGTTGTTGGATTTGATTTGTTAGAATCTTGTTCAGAATTTCTGCATATATATTCATTAGGAATATTGGTCTTTGTTCTCTTTTTGTTGAATCTTTATCCACTTTAGGTATGTTAGCTTTGTAAAATGATTTGGGGAAAATTCTGTCTTTCTCAATTGCCTGGAATACTTTCAATAGGATTGGTATCAACTCCTCCTTGTACGTTTTGTAGAATTCCGCTGGAAAACCATTTGGTCCAGGGCTTTTTTTTTGTAGGTGTTTTCCATGCCATAAGAGATAAGATAGACAAGTGGGACCTCATTAAACTGAAAAGCTTCTGCAAAGCAAAATAAACCATCAAGAGAGTGGGGAGACACCCCACAAAATGGGAAAAAATATTTGCCAACTGCATATCTGACGAAGGCCTAACATCCAGGATCTATAAGGAGCTCAAAAGTGCTGAAAGAAAAAAAAAAACAACCCCATTAAAAAGTGGACAAAAGACTTGAATAGAAACTTCTCAAATGAAGATATACAGGCAACCAATAGACAAATGAAAAAGTGCTCAGCCTCACTAATCATCAGAGAAATACAAACCAAAATCACATTGAGATACCACCTAACTCCAGTAAGAATGGCTATCATTAATAAAACAAAAATCAACAGTTGTTGGTGAGGGTGTGAAGAAAAGGGTTTGCTTCTATACTGCTGATGGGAATGCAAACTAGTTCAACCTCTATGGAAAACAGTGTGGCAATTTCTAAAAGAACTAGAAACTGACTTTTCATATGACCCAGTCATCTCCCTACTGGGAAAATACCCTATACCCAGAGAAACTCAAAGCATTCTACAAATAAGATACCTGCACATGCATGTTTATCACAGCACTATTCACAATAGCAAAACCATGGAACCAACTGTGCTGCGCATCAAAACCAGACTGGATTTTTTAAAATGTGGTACATATACAGGATAGAATATTATGCAGTCTACAGAAAGACAAACATACAGATTTCACAGCAACTTGGAAGGATTTAGAGTCGATCATACTCAGTGGTCTATCACAGAAACAAAGAACTGAGTATCACGTGTTCTCACTCATAAGCAGACACTGAATGTTTTCCATAATACTATAAGAAAGGATTGGCAGCAGTGGGATACTGCCAGGGAGACACAACATCAATAAGGGTACCTGATCTCAAGGCAGAGTGGGGGACCAAAGGGAGGCCCAAACTTTACCTGTATGATGTTGACTTGTATACCTAATCCTGAATTGTACCCCACATCTTTAAAGTAAAATAAAATAAAAACAAAAAAACAAGGAACTAGGACACAGAAGGTGAGTGACTTTTCCAAGTGTCAAGGGTGGGATTTGATTCCGGTTCTGTTTTTGGATACATAAGGCAGGGGATCTTTTAACTGGATTGCCTTCTCACCAGAAAATTATAATCAGGTAGATTTCAGAACCATTTATTTCAGCCAACTGAGTTGATGAGACCAAAACCGATGATTGGTTGATCTTAGGACCTTGGTATGAATCAAACTGGTAGTCAGATCCTCTTATGAGTGTGGTCCTGAATCATAGGTCACCGAGAATCAGCCAACACCAATATAAACAAAACATCTCCTTGCCATGAGGATGCTGATAGTCTGGCGGTGGGGGAGGGGATGGAAAATAACTCTGGGAAGGGAAGTTCCAAGTCTGTGGGGGTTAGAGGAGGCACCTCAAACCTATTCATGCAGGATTAGCAAAAATTCTATTTTAAGGGCAATCTTACCCAAAGGGCAAGTTCTTCCAGCCAATTGTGCATGCATTAATTGCTTTTCTCTGTAAAGCAGTCAGGAACAGGTTCAAAACTCCAAGGGACAGAAATCAATCAGAATGGCCTTTTCCCCCTCCAACAAACCTTTTTATTTTCTACTCAAGGTACTATTAAGAATAATCAGTTATCACCCCATTGGTTTTTCAACTCTTTTCTCGTGAGACTCTTTACATAATTTCAGAGGTCTAGCTGAAATGAAACCACCACCATCTCCCTTGTCTTGTCTAGAGCTTAGGAACATGGGACAGAATAAGATTTATCCAGGTCAAGCTCCTTGACCACAACCTAGTCCCTTCTTCACTGCTCCTTCCCCGAGGGAGGGGAGGGAAGGAGTGTGGAGGGAGGGACTTGACTTGCCCTCTACTTTGTACGCAGGATGATTAACAGTGATAAAATCCAGTTACATTTTCTTAAAAAAAAATTCTGTTTGAGCAGACTTTCTCTGTACTGTGATAGAAATAACTACAACTTGGCGAGACCTCATCTCTACAATAAATCAAAAATTAGCCGGGCGTGGTAGCGTGCACCTGTAGTTCCGGGTACTTGGGAGGCTGAGGCAGAAGGATCGCTGGAGCCCAGCAGGTCAAGGCTGCGGTGGCCAGGAGCGGCCACTGCACTCCAATCTGGGTGACAGAGTGAGACTCCAACTCAAAAAAAAAAGAAATAACTAGCATGCATGCAAAAATTTTTATGATGTAAAACAAGATATATTTAAAGAATGGCTCATGATTTTGTTTCTTTCCTTGTTGAACTCAGAAATTATGGGGATGGAATGGCCCAAACTTATGGTACTGTGATCTCCAAGTGACAATTCGTATGTGTTTCTACTTTGTATCTACAAGGGAAGGAAGCCATGCATCCATCTCTGTGTCTACAGGGAAGTAGGCAATGAGACAGAGAAAACACCCAGGAGTAATCCAACAGCCAAACTAGGACTGTCTAAGGTTCCTCTGACCCTAATTATTAGAAGAGGGGGCCAGGTTCAATGGTTCAACCTGTAATCCCAGCACTTTGGGAGACCAAAGCGAAAGGATTGCCTGAGCCCGCGGGTTTGAGACCAGTCCGGGCAACTTGGCGAGACCTTGTCTCTACAAAAAATAAAGAAAAAATTAACCGAGCATGGTAGCATGTGCCTGCAGTTCCAGCTACTTGGAAGGCTGAGGCAGAAGGATCGCCACAGCCCAGCAGGTCGACACTGGGGTGGCCATGAGTGTGCCACTGCACTCCAGCCTGGGCGACAGAGAGAGATTCCAACTCAAAAAAAAAAAGAGGGGACATGTAAGCTGAGACATGAAGGATTAGTTAGAAAAGTAGAATGTCTCAGATAGAGACAATATGTCTGCACACTTTTCGAGGGAGGAGCTTATCCTATGTTCCCTGAGGTATAATGATGGCTGGGAGGTAAAAAAGCAAGAAGAGAAGTGTGAGGAAATGAATTTAGTGTAAGGAAATAAGCAGGGACCAGAAGATGGAGGGAATTGCCTTGTAATAAGAACTCTGATAAATCATGTTAAGAGTTGCAGGATTGAGATGGATTTGAGGAGGAAGATTTCTGCTTTCGAGAAAGATTTCCGTTTAGGAAGAAACTGAACTATTTCATCTTATGTGTTCACATTTTCCCATTTAGTGATCATTTTATGATTAATACTTTCATGTCTAAGAGAGACCTATTTCAGGCACTCCAGTTGCATTCTAATGTTTCCACAGGAATACCAGCAGAGGCAATTTTATCTTCAACTCCAAGTCTTCTATATCAGTGATGCCACTTTCATTTTCCTCATCCGCATCCTCAGCATCTGCATTTAAAGGAACCCAGCCTCCCTGTGGTTCTCTTTTTGGTCCATGACCATTCTAGGCACTCCTTCCTTCATCTTTCCATAAAATCCCAGTGGGGTTTGTCCTCTGGGGAAGGCAATTCCCAGACAGGGCTTTGAGTTGGAGTAGTTGTGTGAAGGGTACCACCATCAAGAGGATGCATGCCATCAGGTGAACATGTGCATCTGGCTCCCAAACCACACCTTCTCCCTTCAAGTTCTAGAGCCCATGTAGACAAGGAAAGAGAGAGAGAGAGAGAGAATGACTTTCCTCTGGGCCCCACTTCAGTCCTCCTTTGGATTTGAAAGGGCTGGGAGAAATGCTCCTTCTTCCCAAGATGGAAGAGGTAGTATCTTTTTTCCAGTTTCATGGAAAAGAGAGATGGGTGGGTGGGGGGAGAGGGAAGAAGATGAAGAAGAAAAAGAAGGAGGAGGAGGAGGAGAAGGAAGAGGAAGAGGGTGAGAGAGGATGATTGCCAACCTTAGTCCAGTGGAACCTTTGTCTAGATACCTGTCCTTGGCCTGACCAATCCAGTTCAACCGCCCCTTTCTTTGGTGGTTGAATAAGGGAAGGGGAAGCGCTGTGAGTAAGACATACAAATTTACTTCTACTTTGGGTTCTTTCTCCTATTAACCAAAATTTATATCAACCAGGCACCCCGAGGAAAGGCCAATGCAGTAAGTTGTGCCTGGAGTGGGATAATAGGAGTCTCGTGTGTCATGTGCAGGGGACTTTGGCAGGGTAGGGGACTATCTTACCATTAGCCCTTGAGTGACTAAACACTTTGGTCTCTTAAAGGGAGTTGCTATGGTCTGAGTTCTTTTAAGATTAACCAAGGATCTTACCAGATTCTACAAAGCTGAAAAAAGCCTCACTCTTTCATTTGGGGTCATCATTGATTAAAGATATTTACAAGGGATTGGGCAAACATGAGGAAGACATAGCCATGATAAATCATACTACATTTGGACTTTGTATCAGTTTCACTGCATAACAAACCACCTCTAAGATAAGCAACTTGCAGACAGTAAGCACTAATTGTTGCTTACTAGTCTATAGGTCTGCCAAGCAGTTCTACTAGTTGAGGACAAGATGAGCTGATCTCAGCTGGGTTTTGAATCTGTGGTCAGGTTGTGGTTGACTGGAGGTTTGTGAAGATAGGATTGCCTTGCTCACATGTCTAGAGGTTAACTAGACAGGGCAAAAGGGGGTAACTGGGGGTAACTGCTGGATGGGGTGAAAGGGTGTAACTGGGTTGTATATATCTCATCATCCAGTAGAGTAGCCCAGGCTTGTTTGCAAGAGAGAAAATATGCAAGACAACCTCTTGCGCTCCAACCTTGGAATTGGCACACATTCACTTCTGCTGCATTCTTCTAAGTTAAAACAAGTCACAGGACAAGCCCGTCTCAAGAACTGGAAGAGAGTCTTTGCTTCTTGATAAGCGGAGCTGTCGGGTCACATTGCAAGAGGTGTGGATACAGGGAAGGATGAAAAATTGTGGATATTTTTGCAATTGACCTACCCCAGACCTCAAGGAAGCAAAAGGTTTCTGAGAGATACAGAAGCTGTGAAGTGAGTTTCAAAACCTATTCCACTGACTCTGTGGATTTTTGACAGATCTATCACATATCTGAAAGTTATAAGAGACTTTTCCCCCTCTGGGAAGGCAGAGTGGGAGGGTGGGGTGGAGCACATCTTCCCTCCCCATCTTCCTCCCACCTTCCCAATGTGTTGGTGATGCCCACCCTACACTCCATACCTGTCATCTGTGTTTAATGGAGTCAATGGGATGAAGTCAACCAGATGGAAGAAAGGTGCCAGGAATGAAGCAGCAGAGGAAGAAACCCAGACTCTTACTCACTTCCTGACTCTGCCAGCTGCTCAGGCCTCTTCCAGATGGAGGAATCAGAGCCTTTCCAGAGAGCTCAGCTCAGGGCTGCCATTGCCATGCAGGTATTTAATATGGAAAAATTTTAATCACGTTTGTTTTCCCATGTTTTGTTCTAACGACAAATCATTTTTAATGGGAGACTTGGGGGCGGAAAAAAAGATGCAGCAAATCTTGGCTGACGGTTTTATCACTAGTCTCAGATCTCTGGTCCCAGGGCTGGATTGTCACCTACTGCAAATCATCCTGAATGAATGGGATGCCCAGGAAATGGAGAGAGGGACTGATCTAGGGTCTTCCTGAAGGACCCGTGGTGCCCTCTGCCTCTCGATTGTCCACTACCCCTCCCAATAACAATTTGGGGACAACAACTGTGTTCATGTGTTGCCACATTTTAATCCTCTCCACAGCCCTGCAGGGTAGGAAATTGCTTCTTTTTTGGCATTATGGAAACTGACCATCTGAATCCCCCAGTGACTTGTCCAAGTTCACCCAGCTAGTAAGCCACAAAGCAGAGGCTTAAATCAGGTCTGCATGACTCAAGAGCCTGTGTTCACCATGGCACCAGGTTGCCTTTCTTTGTATATCACAAAACATTTTCAAATTTCTTGATAGTTATGATTTCCCTTAGGAAAGTCTATTTGTCTAAAGTATGCTTACATGTGTGGAGAAGTTCATCTCATTGTGCGTAAATATGCCATTCAAGGCCCCAGGTACAAGTCCTGGCAGGGCTAACCCAATAACCCAGGTGCCCCAACAACATGTCCAGGTTTCCTTTATTGTAATAATGTACTCCATGGTTCCTTACCTTCCATAAATAAGGCAGAAGTCCATGGATCCTGGCTCTGACTGAGCTTTCACTGGAATCTTTGTGGTAGAAAGACCACTGGTTTTAGTACTCCAAAGGAGATCGAGTTTCTAAAATGGAATCATGGTGGTGAGTCACATCACTTTTATTTATTTTATTTTTCAATTATAATCATATTTTAAATTATACAAATAATACTTGGCTGCATCTGGAACATTTTAAAGCAATTCCAAGATATCACATCATTTCATTTTACTAAATAATACTTTAGTGAATAGTACCAATAGATGAAGAATTTTTAAAAATATTCCCAATCAAGTAGCTTATTATAGCTATTCTTGAATCTTTTTTTTTTTTTTTTTTTTTTGAGGCAGAGTCAAGCAATCCTCCTGCCTTAGCCTCCTAGTAGCTGGGACTACAGGTGCCCGCCACTATGTCCAGCTAATTTTTAAAAAATCTTTTGCAGAGATGGGGTCTTGCTATGTTGCCCAGATTGGTCTCAAACCTGATCTCAGACAGTCCCTCCACCTCATCTTTACAAAGTATTTAGATTATAGGAATAAACCACCGCACCTGACCTCTATTCATTCGCAAAATGGTATAACATATTCAGAAAGTTAAAGAGTAATAAATGAGAAATTGCAAAGATTTAAGTAAAGAGCAGGAAATATTACTGCATAAATCAAAAGATAGGAGTGTTTTAAGCAGAAGGCTGGTGGTCAACAGCATCAAATGTTACTGAGAAGTCAAGTAGAATGAACACTAAAGAGTGACCATTAAACTTGGTATCAGGCTGTCCCCAGGGATTGCCAGAACTATTTTGATGAAACTGTGTGGATAGAAGCCATGTGGTCAAGGAAGTGAGGGATGAGCAGTAGAAAAAGTAAGTGTAGATTGTATTTTCTAGAAGTTTGACTAAACAGTAGAAAGTGGGAGAAGCCTCTACTCTTGGGGAAATGCCAGGGACAAATGACAGTGCTCTTTAGGATGGGGAAACATGAATTTCTTGTTGTGAGAGAAGGATATAGTCAAGATGGTGAGCTTGAATATGTGTGTGTGTGAGAGAGAAAAGGCAATAGATGGAACAAGGTCTTGCTAGATCAGACAGAACTGGCATCAGTAGCATGAGGAGAGGAGTTGGCATTAGGAAAAAAAGACGAACTCTTCAATTACCCAACACACATTTGTTGAGCTCTTTTTGTATGCACTGTACAGGACACTGAGGGATATAATGGCAAACAAGTCCTGGCCTTCTTTTCAAGGTTTGCACGATCTACTGGTTGCTAAAAGCTAGTTAAACAAACAGGTATGGGTGGTGTGATGTGTGATGTCTAAGTCAGTCATGCAGAGAGGATCAGAGAATTCTAGAAAAAAACACTCTGAGACTGGTAGTGTAAGTGCAAGTAGCCGAGTGAGAGGAGTGGAGGGAGAGTCCCCTTAGAAGAAGGAACAATGTTTGCAAAGGTTTGGAGGCTAAAACCAAGGAGAAGTGAATATAGGTGAGAATGAGGAAAGACACAGGTAAGTTTGGAGGTAAAAGGCAAAGTTGTCAAAGTGTTTGCTGAATGGCTTATGTGTTCTTGGAGAGTTGAGGCTGGGAAAACCACCAGGGATGAGGGAGACATGTTGAGTAAGGGACATATTGAGAGTGAAGACGAGATGAGCCAATGTATTATGTAATTTGAAGGGCAAGCATTGACCTTCACCCTGGAGAAAGCTTTCCTACTTTTCACCTTTGCTGCCATCAGCTAATCCAAGTTATCCTCGCCTTTCCCCTAAACCACCTCAGAAACGGCCTCCTTATTGGTTTCTGCCCACCCACACGTACCTCTTCCATTTCCTTCTCCAGGCGGCAGCCTTTCAAATAGATCACATGCCTGTCTTGTTTTAAACCTTCAGATATCTTCCCATTGCACTTAGAAAAAATCTAGATGCTTTGCCACATCCTCCAAAGTCCTGTGTGGTTTCTCTGCCCACCTCTCCAGCCTCACCTTGAGACTGTTGTTCTCCCTACTCCCGCCACTCTGTGGTTCCCCCAGTTCCACCATGCTTCCTCTTGCTTCCTGGCCTTTGCACATATGGCCACGTGTGGCTGGACCACTCTCGTGTCTGTTACCTTTTCAGACCTCAGCTCAGTCATTACCAACTCTGGAGAGCTCTTCCGAACTTCAAAGTATAGGTCACATCTCCCTCATCACGGCACTAACAGCATTCTATACCTCTTTATGGGAGCACTTAATTGATGGAACTATTTTACACTTAATTGCCTAATTATTTGGTTGACACCCCCCTCCACCATTACTGTAAGTTCCATGAAAGCAGAAGTGGTGTCTGTTTTTTCCTCTCTCGCCATTATAACCCAGGACACAGTGCAGGGTCTGACGTGCTCAATAAATACTTTATGAGTGAATGAATGAATGAATGCATGGATGTGAGCACTCCTCGCCCAGCACAGTGACTCACACTTGTCATCCCAGCACTCTGGGAGGCCAAGGTGGCAAAATATGAGTACTCCTTGAAAAACCGTTGTATCCTTAGCAAATTTGTGTAGAGCTATTGATTTGATCCAGTCTCATCTGAACATGAACAACTTTTTCCTCCCAAACACATCCCTGTGATGATTTTTTGTCTTTTTGTACAAAAACATCAACTCCCAACATGCCCACGCGTGTGTGTCAGTGTGCCCAACCCCTACTCCAGTAAACACATCGTTTAGACAAGAGAGAGCAGACACACGCTCATCAAATCCACGCCTGCCACTGGGAGGGAAAGCAGCTCTCATTGCTTTCGCACACATGTTTATTGATGATGCAGATTAAACTTTAATCATATTGCACAGTTTCAATTTCCAATTGAAATTGAATGTCTGAGCCACGTATGGGTTTTTATTACCTTCCACTTAAGCGGCTGATGGAAGTGATCGGAGGGGAGCCATCTTCCCGGGCCTCAGGTGGGACGGCTGGACCATAAATCAAATTAATACTGTAATGTTGTGGAGGTGGTAATGCACAATAGGAGACGAGGAGGGTTAGGCGCAATTTAGTGAGCGTGGGGCCCCCTCATCAGGATGGGGTGGGGCGTGATGTGATGGCACTTCAAAATGGAGAGCAGAGCTTCTGTCCTCCAGTTACTTCTCTGGTGTGTGCCAGCAGCGGGCATTTTTAAATTTTAATTTAATTTTATTTTAGATCCAGGAGGTACAAATGCATATTGGTTACATAGACATATTGTGTACTAATGCAAATTGGTCTTCAAGTGACCCATTCACCAGATAGTGAACATTGTACCCAACAGATAACTTCTGAACTCCCCTCCCCTCCTCCCTCCTTTTGGTGTCCCCAGTTATTCCATCTTTGTGGCCATTTAGCTCCCACATGTAAGTGAGAACATGTGGGGTTTGGTTTTCTGTTTTTGGCTTCGTTCACTTAGGATGATGTTCTCCACTGATGTTGCTGCAAAGGACACGATTTTGTTCTTTTTTTATGGCTGCATAATATTCCATGGTGTATATAGATCATATTTTCTTTATCCAGTCAACTGCTGAGAGGCACTTAGGTTGGTTTCATGACTTTGCTCCTGTGAATAGCGCTACAATGAACATACAAGTACAGGCATATTTCTTATATAAGGATTTGCTTTCCTTTAGGTAGATATCTAGTAAGGGGATTGCTGGATTGAATGGTAGTTGTAGTTTTAGTTTTTTGAGACATTTCCATACTGTTTTCCACAGAGGCTGAACTAGTTTACGATCCCAACAGTATATGAGTGTTCCCTTTTCTCCACATCCGTGCTGACATCTGTTGTTCTTTGACTCTTGAATAATAGCCATCATGACTGGTATAAGATGATATCTCATGTGACTTTAATTTGAATTTCCCTGATGATTATTGATGTTGAGCATTTTTTTCATGTGTTTGCTGGCTACTTGTGTGTCTTCTTTTGAGAAGGGTCTATTCATGACCTTTGCCCACTTTTTGATTTTTTAAAAAATGTTGAGTTTTTTGAATTCTCTCTAGTTTCTGGATATCAGTCCTTTGATCCATAATTCGCAAATATTTGCTCCCATTCCAGAGATTTTCCGTTTGCTCTGTTGATGATTTCTTTTGCTATGTAGAAGCTTTTTGGTTTAATTCATTCCCATTTGTTTATTTTTGTTTTTGTCACATTTCCCTCTGGGGTCTTCATGGTAAGTTCTTTGCCTAGGCTGATTTCCAGAAAAGTTTTTCTTAGATTTTCTTCTTGAATATTTATAGTTTCAGGTCTTACATTTAAGTCTTTAATCCATTATGGGTTCATTTTTGTATATGGTGAGAGGTAGGGGTTCAGTTTCTTTCTTCTAAACAATTTTCCTAGAACCATCTATTGAATAGGGTGTCCTTTCCTCATTTTTTATTTTTTGGAGAGCTTTGTTGAAGATCAGTTGGTTGTTGGTATTTGCCTGTATTTATGGGTTCTCCATTCCATTGATCTATCTGTCTATTCTTATACCAGTACCATGCTGTCTTAGTTACTGTAGCCTTGTAGTATAATTGGAGTCAGGCAATATGATGCCTCTGCATTTGTTCTTTTTCCTTAAGATTGCTTTGGCTACTTGGATTCTTTTTTAGTTCCATATAAACTTTAGGAATGGGTTCACACTGTACTCCATAAATCTTTGCAATTATTATATGTCAATTAAAATAAAAATAAAGAAATAAGAAAAACAAACAAAGCACCCCTAGGATTGTTTTTACTAGTGAAAAATGATATTGGTATATTGATAGGGATTACATTGAATCTATAGATTGCTTTGGGCAGTATGATCATTTTAGCGATACTCATTCTTCCAATCTATGGGCATTTTTTAAAGCAAAGAAAAATGCTATTTAATCATGCTTTCAAAAACAATTTCAATAACAAAAGTTCCTCCTGAGGGAGAGATTGGCTTTTGTTTGTGAGTGTTTCAAAGTGAGAATCCCTAAGGGCAGCAGACATGACTAAAAGGGATTGGTACTAGACAAGAACATTTTTACAAATGTATTTAGAATTATTGTAATAACGCCTGTTGCTAAAAACATGAATATTCAGTTCTCCAGTCCATTGATGCCCATGATTTTTAGCTGAGCTTTTATTCTCTGCTAGAAAGGTCACTCATGTATTTGGGGGACACAGCAGTCTCCATGAAGTTACCTTGGGTATCTGGCTGGTATCAGACCGAGAAGTAGAAGTTGAGCAAATCTTCATGCCCCAAGCAGAGAATAATAACAGCAATAAGTAGGATTTATTGGGTACTTACTATATGCCAGTCTCTGTGTTGAGTACTTATCTAGTTTTCATAACAATTGTACGAGGTAGGTGCAATTAGTAATATGTGTAAGGTATTCATTCAGCACTTGGTATATGGTGAGTACCCAGTAAGCACCAAGGTCTTGTTGTTTATTGTTTTTGTTCCATTGTTGTTTATTATTGTTGTTCCATTGTTGTTGTTCCATTGGGGGGATGAAGAGCCAGAGAGGTAGAATAACTTGGTCAAGGTCACACAGCCAGGAGGTGACAAGGATGTAACTGGCATCAAGATTGAGTTCAGTGCCTGGCTCTCTATCCTGTATGCACTGCTGCCTCCTCATGGAAAAACAGATCTGTGAGAAAACCCACCTGCATTGGGAGAGGCAAGGTTGAGTTGCTCTCTGGTAAATTCAGTATGGATGAACCAGTTGGAGAATTTCAAGGCTCAAGACAAATTGAAGGGTTGGGTGAATAGTTACCTGTATGGATCAGTGATTGGGTGATCATTTATAAGGTATCCACTTTGTGGCAGAATTTGAGATGGAAGCATGAAATGAAATCTTAACCTACAGGGACATCCACTGTTTTACAGGGGTTTTGCTTAGCCCCTAAGTGTACTTCATGGCAAACCCTTGGTTTGCTCACACTCCTTTTCCAACATGGGAACTTACAGGGGATGGCAGCCTGGCTTCTTGCCAAACCCATTTTAACCTTGTATGGCTTTGTTTCTGCTCATCTCCATCAAAAACAGCATGGGAGAGGCTGCTTGAGTTCCACCCTGGTCTTCTTTAGAGACCTTGACTGTCTTCCTTTACCTAAGACAGATGCTTAACAATTCAGCACAGGAAAATTCCCATGCCACTGGCAGGAATAAGAGGAAAACGAGGAGAAAAATGTGAGCTGAAGCATCTAAAATCCCAGCAGGGTAACTAACAATAAAAGCCACTTTGGCCTGCATTGTGAGATCATCGTTCCTGCTGTGTGCTGTGTGTTCACTGGGTGCATTGGGTGTCATATCTTGTTTAATTCTTGCAGCAACCCTTCAAGGGCTGTGGAGTAATTTTCACTTTATATAAGAAGAAATAGACTCTGAGAGACTAAGACACCTGCCCAGAATCACACAGCTAGAATCTCAGGGCACAGACGCACACTTCTGATTCCAAGGTGTTTGCTTTTTCAACTCAGCAATATTGTCTCTTTTTTCAATATAAATTTTAATTTCTCTTACCTTTTTGAATACATAATATCTGAAAATGTCACAAAATCCAAAGGCGTAGCTGGGTATAGATCAAAGTCTCCTTCCCGCACCTCTCTCCCAGCCCCAAAACTCAACTGTGAACCTTCCCCAGAGAGGAAGAAGTGAGAGGTCCATGAACTTTATCCCACAGGAGTTTCCAGGTCAACTAAGTAGCCAGGAAAAATGCCTCAGGAGCAAACTTCCTGGGAAAAAAACAGGTCAGTGTGATAGGTGCCTTCTAAGCTGGATACAAAAGCTTTCAACGAACAACTGCAGTATTTCCAGAGAGGGAACTGGAATGGAAACCTCATGAATTCCTGTGTGGACGGTGTGAGCTGTGCATAAGAGACTAGGGAGGGAGATTTGAGAAGAATGTCATTTTGGTTACCACTTTTCTTTCCCAGGGTCTTCCAGAGGCTGGAAACCCTGGAAGATCCTCATGTCCCGGAGCACACTTCCTTCTCTTCTTGACAGACCAATCCCTACTTACCCTTTCAGTCTCAACTGGAACATCTCATCCTTAAGGAAACCTTTCCTGATTAACCACACTAGGTTGAACACCCCTCTTACCTGTACTTTGATGTGCTTTCTTGACACACGGTGCATTTTTACTTGTAGCACTCACCATCTTTTCAATTATTTGGGCCATTCTCTGGCCTTGTCTATTCCTATCTTCTAAGCTGGTCATTCCATGTTAGCAGGGACTGTGTCTGTCTTGCTATCTGCTCCATCCCTAGGCACACAGTTGAGAATTAGTGAATATAACCCAGGTTTGTTCCTCAATCTGGCATTCACTAGCTCAACAACCTTGGGTGAGTGATTAAACCCTCAGAGCCTCACATTGTTATATTTCTATAATAATAGAACACACTTTTGTAACATTTTCCTTATACTAGGCCCCAATCTAAGTGCTCTTGCTTATAGTAACTCATTTCATGTGCAGTACAACATTGTGAAATAGGTACTAGTGTCCTCATTTTACAGTTGAGAATACTGAGACCAGTGTGGAAGGCAGACTTCTAAGATGGTCTCCAGTGATTCTCAATTCCTGAAGTCCATTGCTCTCCTCTTGAATATGAACTGGACTAGTGGCTTATTTCTGTCCAACAGAATATGACAAAGTTAATGGGATATCACTTTTATGATTAAGTTACAGCAGACCATGACTTTTCTTTTGTAAATAGGTCATATATTTTTATTTTGTTTTATTTTAAAGATGTGGTGTACAATTCAGGGTAAGGTATACAAATGTTCATTATGCAAGTACCCTTGTTGATGAGGTGTACTTCTCCCTCCCCTGGTAGTTTCTCTCAACTGCCAGTTCCACCCCTCCTCCCCTGGCAGTTTCCTACTACTGCCAATCCCTTTCTTATAGTATTATGATAATGGTTCAAGGTCCGTTTATGAGTGAGAACATATGGTACTCTGTTCCTTGTTTCTGTGATAGATCACTGAGTATGATCGACTTTAAATCCATCCAAGTTGCTGCGAAGTCCATATGTTTGTCCTTCTTTATGACTGCATAATATTCCCCTGTGTATATGTACCACATTTTTAAAATCCAGTCCAGCTTCGATGGGCAGCATGGCTGGTTCCATGTTTTTGCTATTGTGAATAGAGCTGCAACAAACATGCATATTCAGGTATCTTTCTGGTAAAATGATTTGAGTTCCTCTGGGTATATTCCCAATAGGGGAATTGCTGGATCATATGGAAGGTCAATTTCTAGTTCTTTCAGCAATCGCCACACTGTCTTCTAAAGAGGTTGTACTAGTTTGCATTCCCACCCGCAGTGTAGAAGTGTTCCTTTTGCTCTGCATCCTCACCAGCATCTGTTGTTGTTTGTTTTCTTAATGATGGTCATTCTTACAGGGGTTAGGTGGTATCTCAATGTGGTTTTGATTTGCATTTTTCTGATGATGAGTGAGGCTGAGCACTTTTTCATGTGTCTGTTGGCTGCCCGTGTATCTTCTTTTGAGAAGTGCCTGTTTATGTCTTTTGCTCACTTTAAAAAAAAATTTTTTTTATTCATCACTATTTTTTATTATGAAATTGTGGGGTATAGTTAAGGGTTAGATATACAAATACACTTCTTTCAGGCACCCTGTTGATAAGAGGCGTTTCCCCATTCCCAAACAGATGTTTGCTACCGTTAATCCCATCTCCCTCCTCTGCCCCACAGTTTCCCACTACTGTCAGTCATTTTCTTATAGTATTACATTGGATGTTCAAGGTCCATTATATGAGTGAGAACATGTGATACTCAGATCTTTGTTTCTGTGAGAGGTCACTCAGTATTATAGACTCTAGTTCCATCCAGGTTGCTGCGAAATTCATGATTTTGTTCTTTTTTTGGCTGCGTAGTATTCCATCGTGTATATGTACCACATTTTTTTAATCCAGTCCTCTTTTGATGGGCAGTATGGTTGCTTCCAGGTTCTTGCTATTGTGAACAATGCTGCAATAAACATACATGTGGAGGTATCTTTTTTATAGAGTGATTTGAGTTCTTCAGGATATATTCCCATTTTGCCCACTTTTTAATGGGGATGTTTGTTTTTTTCCTTTCTGTGCTTTTGAGTTCCTGTAGATTCTAGATGTTAGGCCTTCGTCATATATGCAGTTGGTAAATATTTTTTCCCATTCTTTGGGCTGCTTCCCCACTCTCTTGATGGTTTCTTTTGTTTTGCAGAAGCTCATCAGTTTGATGAGGTCCCACTTGTCTATCTTATTTCTTATGGTATGGGCACTTGGAGTTTTGATTAGGAATTGATTGCCAGTTCCAATTTCCATAAGGGTGTCTCCTGTGTTTTCTAAGATTCTTATAGTTTGAGGTTTACATTTAGATCTTTGATCCATTTAGTGTTATTTTTTGTGTATGGTGATAGGTAGGGGTCCTGTTTCAATCTTCTACATGTGATCAGTCAGTTTTCCCAGCACCATTTACTGACTAGGTTCTCCTCTTCTCAGTGGTTGTTGTTTGGAGGCTTTGTCAAAGATGAGTTGGTTGAGAAATTGAGGCTTTGCTTCTGGAATCTCTGTCTTGTTCCATTGGTCTATATGCCTGTTCTTGTATCAATACCAGGCTGTTTTGATTATTGTAGCCTTATAGTAAAGTTTGAAGTCTGGAAGTGTGATACCGTCTGCTTTGTTTATTTTGCTAAAGATTGTTTTGGTTATTCATGGTCGTTTATGTTTCTATATGAATTTCTGTATTGTCATTTTCAGGTCTGAGAAGAATGATGTTGGTAATTTAATGGGTATTGCATTGAATCTGCAGATTGCCTTTGGTAGGATGGACATCTTAACAATGTTGATTCTTCCTCTCCATGAACATGAACTATTTTTCCATTTGTTTGTGTCTTCCTGGACTTCTTTGAGTAGTGTTTTGTAGTTCTCATTGTAAAGATCTTTCACTTCTTTGGTTAGGAAGATGCCAAGATATTTCATTTTTTGTGTGACTATTGTGAAGGGGATTGTGCTTTTTATTTGCTTCTTTACTTGCTTGTTGTTGGTGTATAAGAATGCAACTGTCTTTTGCACATTTATTTTGTACCCCCAAGACTTTGCCAAAGTACTTTATCTGTGCAAGAGGTTTTTGACAGATTCTTTTCGAATTTTGAGATATAGGATCATATCATCAGCAAAGAGGGATAACTTGACTTCCTCTTTTCCTATTTGGATAACCCTGATTTCCTTCTCTTGTCTAATTGTCCTAGCTAGGATTTCCAACACAATGTTGAACAAGAGGGGTGAGAATGGGCATACTTGTCTCATTCCGATTTTTCAGGGGAAATAGCTACAATTTCTTTCCGTTTAGCAGTATGTTGGTTGTGGGTTTCTTATAGATGGCTCTTACTATTTTGAGGTATGTTCCATCTATGCCTAGATATTTGAGGGCTTTTATCAAGAAGGGGTGCTGGATTTTATCAAAAGCTTTTCCTGCATCTAATAATATACTCATGTGGTTCTTGGTTTTATATCTGTTGATGTGTTTAATTACATTTATGGTCTTGCACATGTTGCACCAGCCTTGAATCCTAGGGGTGAAGCCTACTTGGTCATGGTGGATGATTTTTGAGATGTTTTTGGATCCAGTTTGCTAGAATCTTGTTGAGCATTTTTGCATCTATGTTCATAAGGGATATTGGCCTTTTGTTCTCTTTTTTTGATAGATATTTACCTGGTTTGGGTATCAGTGTAATGTTAGCTTTGTAAAATGATTTGGGGAGAATTCCATCTTTCTCAATTTCATGGAATACTTTCAACAGGATTGGTATCAGCTCCTTCTTATACATTTTGTAGAATTCTGCTGGAAAGCCATCAGGCCCAGGGTTTTTTTTGTTTTTGTTTTTGTAGGTAGTTTTCTTATGACAGCGTCAATTTTCTGGGTTGTTATTAGTCTATCTAGTGTCTCAGTGTCTTCTTGTTTCAACCTGGGGTGGTTGTGTGATAGACTGTGACTTCTGTCTTGCTAGTAGACGATTGCCTTCTTGGCATGCAGGCTTTGATGAAACAAACTGCCATATGGAGAGGCCCATGTGGCAAGAACCTGAGGGCGACTTCCATTTGATAGCCATGCAAGAACAGAGGTATGTAGGCCAACAGCCCTTAAGGAATAATGCCAACCTTGAGTGAGTGTGGAGCAGTCAACCACTGAGATTACTGAAGCCCTGGCTGACACCTTGATTTAAGCCTGAATAAGAGGACCCAGCTAGGTTACGTGCATATTCCTGACCCATAGAAACTGCAAGCATCAATGTGTGTTGTTTTAAGCCATTGAGTTGTAGATTTATTTGTTACACAGTAATAGATGACTAATACAACAAGAAAGATTAAGTCACTTGACCAAGACGACACAGCAAGCAGAGAACCTGGATCTGTACTCAGGGAGTTAAGCTCAGGAGAGGTCCATGCTATCAAGCACCATATGGCTACTTCCTCATTGAAATACAGTAAGAGGTATTTCTGGTTCATACTTCAAACATTTTTCTAAAGACTAAATGACACCATGGATGTAACATGCTTAGCAGACTCCATGACACATAGTAAGTGCTTAATACATATTAGGTATCTTATCTTTATCTGTATCATTATCTTTATCACTGCTTGGTAACTTCAAGACATAGGCAAGGAAAATCTCATGAGCATGAAGGCTGAAAAGATGTTCATAGTAGCCTTAATAGTATCTGCTTTCCTTCATTAAGAACCATTCCAAGGAGAGTATTTAATAAAACATTCATGAGCCGCCACTGCCTGGAAAGCTGAAATGGCAGCCTCTCAGTGACCCACAACCATAGGCAGATACACTTCCTTGGCCTCTCCCCCTCCTTTCTGGCATCTCTAAGAAAAGCTCCAAAAGCAAGGAGGGGAGGAAGTGTCTGAATCTAAGTAGACATGATAGTTGGAACTGACTAGATTTGAGATTCTAAACAACAATCTCAGGATACGGTTTTCCTCCAGAGTCAGAACATCACACAGAACTAATCTGGGCTTTTTAGGGCTGCTTTCTGCCCTACCATTTTTGAAAACCACAGGACAGAGGATGTTTCTGGAAGCTGGTGCTCTTGAGAAAACTGTCAACATGATTCTGTGCCCTTCCACCTTTCCCAAAGTTCAAGACCTAGAAGTTCCATGGGCTGATACAGTGGTTTAGGATACTAATAATACATTACTTGGGGACCCAGCAGAAGAGAGGAAGACATGGACTTGTACTCAGAAGTCTGTCATGCCCCTAAACATGGTGGACTCTGATGATAGAAAAGGTGTGACATTGTTAACAGGAAGACCTAATAGAACAATCAAACAGAATTGGAATGCAGCCTTTCCAAGGGCAGAAAAATGTGAAATATATTCTGGCTCTCTCTCTCTATCTTCCTTACAAGGAATTCACATGAAGCTGAATTATCCATGTTTACATAATGTCCTTTATGAGCTTTGCTCAGTTAATTTTTTAGTATATTATTTCTGATTCTGTGTTTTTGCCTCTCCTGATAGAGACTAACTTTTCTTCTTGGTAAGTATATAT
Organism: Carlito syrichta; assembly: GCF_000164805.1. NCBI lineage: Eukaryota > Metazoa > Chordata > Mammalia > Primates > Tarsiidae > Carlito > Carlito syrichta. The sequence goes on from NW_007143937.1 coordinate 384,250, forward strand.
GTACCCTAAATAATTTAAGATTTTTGAAATATGACTACTGGCCTTTAGGAAAACACAAATGCATTTACAATATTATAAGAATCCAAGAAATGCAGAATGTTTGATGATTGGTCTGTTAGTAGCATACCTTGAAATGTCAAAACGTATGTCCAGAGCAATCAATGCTTGAATTCTTCCCTTATTTGTTATTGCTTCTACTTTTTCATTATATGGTGTGGGTTGTTATGGTGATGGGCAGCTGGAATATTGAGAGGCTCTTGGAGAAAATAAATTATCTATGTGAAATGATCCATTTCTAAGTCAGGTTGGGAATGGCAAATATTCTCCTATGGCCCAATCAGTCAAGCATCATAAGGTTAATAAAATATCTAAATGTTACTTGACTTACACAGTTTTGTCTTCCTTAAAGTACTTGAGACTCTAAGTGTTTGTGGCTGTGAGTGGGGGAGGGTCCTTCTAGCACACGGGGATTTAGTAGGGGTTAGCAAACAGTAATCCACAGGACAAATCTAGCCAGCCAGGTTTTTGTCAATAAAGTTTTATTGGTTCACACCCATGCCTATTTGTTTATGCATTATCTAAGATTGCTTTTTTGCTTTAACAGCAGAGTTGAGTAGTTATGACAGAGACTAAAGGTCCTGCAAAGCCTAAAATATTTACTTTCTGGTTAAGTAAAAGTTTGCCAACCCCTGATTAGGTCATAGCCATAGAAGAAGCAGGGTCTTGTTACAATTGAAGTCTAGAAAAATAAGTTCAAGGAGACTTGAGCTAATATCTTATCTCCTTAACTAGCTAACTGGGTAAACTTGAACACACCTATGCACAATCTTGGTCTATCTCCTCATCTGTACAATGCAACTACTTCTTTCCATAGTTGACATGCTCTTCTAGGGCAGAGACCATGATGCTTTAACCTTTCTTTCATTCTTTCATTCATTCCCAGAAGAGTGCTGCTAATCTATATAGAGAGGCTGAACAAATGTTTGTTGAATGAATGTGTGTGCAACATGATTATCTTATAGAGTTGTCATTAGGCTCAAATTCTATAATAGTGCACACAGTGTAAGGAATATAACACATGTGTGCTCCAGGCAAGAGAGGCTATTTGAAACAGATCGACTTCTGACTTGAAAGCTTGAGACAGATGAAATAGAAATTGGTTCATATGTCTTTAGCCTTGATCTTTATGTACTGGATTCCCTTTGTTTCAGTTTGGTTCTTTCAATTGTAAGAAACAAACTCCTTCGAGTTACCTCAAAAACATAGGTTTATTATTAGGAACTATGAATGGTAATTAGAACTAAAAAGTTGTTAGCACCTATGGTTGTTTTAGGAACCATAATCTCTCATTTATTCTCTCTGTCATCCTTTCTCTGTTCTCTCTAATTATTTATTCAATTATCCTTTCCCTCTACTGGCTAGTTTTCTCATACTCTTCATCTTTTCTGCTCACTTGAAATGCAGCTTATTCATGATTTTGTCTGCTACGTGTCAAGGTGTCTTTTCCTCTTCAACCCCTATGGGATCTGTTTCCCAGCTTTATAATCCTCAATACCCCCAGAAGAATCTGAGTAGCCAAATGCATCTTTCATCTCAGATGACACAGGTTATAAGTCATTGGCCTTAGGTTGGATCTATCGTACTTGGGTCACACAATCCACACAGTGCCCCAGTTAACTGGCAGGGTGGGAGGAGGTTGCCGAAGCAATAGGGGTTATGAGGCAGACAGTTTCCTTAAATGGGTATGTGGGAACCAGCATTGACTGACATGTCTATTTCTCTCTTTGCACCTTCTCGTTCCTTTTATAGACTCTGCCTAATATTGGATTCAGAAAAAGAACTTATTACCTTTGTGGTGTGTGAGTATTGTCAATTAAAGGTGGAAGACCAATTTCACAAGCTTCCAATATATTCCCTAACTTACGGGCCATTGGAAAGCCATGAGATTTTTAGATGTGTAGTCCTTAAAGTGTCTGTGAGGTCTTCCCTTTGTGCAGCCTGTGATGTTGGGGCAATCTGTAGAGGTAAGGTGAGGATCCATGGCTGAGCACATGAACCCTCTGAGAAATGAGGCAAAGAAGCTGGATTCACAGAGGATTTGTATCAGGAAGGCCTTTTGGTTCTTGTGAGTCATGCTGAAGCCCTACTTCTCTATCAGAAGCTAAACTGATTAGGACCTTTTAATTTACCTGAGGCTGGAGCCAAGAAAAATAGGGAAGGAATTGGGTGCCTTGGGCAGACCTCTCCTATCGGCTTCTCACTACCCTTAGGTCTAGTCGTCTCATGATTGTACACTATGTTTTCTCCCGTCTTTTTTCTCACCTGGCATTAAACTCATTTGGGTTCTTTTCCTTGGAAGAGGCTAACTAATAAATGTGATAAATTACCTGTCATTGGGAGTGAGTTTGGAAGCCCAGGTGGTGCCTCACCTCTTGCCTTACCTCTTGCTCTCCAATTCAACAGCATCAATTAGAGATCTTGTAAGCTAATCGAGAAACAGATTCAGTGTAATTTAAGCAGAAAATGAATTTGTTAGAAGGGTATTGGATCACAGAATCACTGAGAAGGCTGAAGCACCCAGCTTGGAAGAGGAAAGGACTGCTCTGGCATAGGTAGTGTGAAGTGGACAATGTTCTTGGAAAGCTGCCACTCTGGGTGAAGTGGTGCCAACCTGGTTTTCCTCCTTAGGACACTCCACCCATGATCCACAAAAGTCACAGCAGGAAAGGGCTGATCAGTCACGCTGGAGTCATACACTCTCAGATGGGGGTGTAAATACATTGTCTCGATTTTTGGTATCATTAAGACTGCATACATGGGAGGAGAGGAAATTCTCCCAAAAGAAATGTACTAACTATTGTGAAAGCTAACAGAAATAGCTGCTGGGCTACCAAAAGCCAAGAAATATTCTCTGCTCCAAAGCATTGACTATAACAGTAGGGATCTTAACACAGGAGATGCTGACGGAGATGCTGACCCTGTGGCAGAAGGCTGCCCCACTCAGATCACATCTTATCAGAATCAGATTGCATTTTGTCAGACACTTCACACATTGTAAGAATTGAGTGGTGTTCTTTGCTCCTAAGACAGTTTCTGTTCACTGAAGCCAGGCCAGCATGTAATCAGAGCAGATAAACATTTACAAGTTGTGACTTGATGAGTTCTTAGAATCCTCCCCTCCCAACACTCTCCCTTTTGCCTCTGGTCACTCCTCGATGCTTGGAATCACACCATGCTTGAGCCATCTCTTTGGATTCAGCATTGCTATCTCCAATCCCTGTATTCAAACAGCAGGTGCTTCTAGAAAGGGCAGCATCTTAAATCCCTTATATCTTTTTTTTTTTTTGAGATGGAGTCTCAGTCTGTCACCTAGACTGGAGTGCAGTGGCCGCTTCTGGCCACTGCAGCCTCG
>NW_007143937.1:387806-450355 GCF_000164805.1 Carlito syrichta
GGGCTCAGGCAATCCACTCACCTCAGCCTCCCAAAGGCGCGGGATTACAGGCTGAGCCACCAAGCCCGACTAAGTCCCTTATATCTGAGATTAAACCCATTTTTAATTCACTTGGATTAAATCAATTCAAGAGAACAAACACTGATTACCTACTGTATACCAGATACTATGTTGTATGCTGGCATGTAGTGGCAAACAGGATAGAAGCAGTCCCTGAACTTATATACCCTATGGACTAGCAGGCAGGACAGACACATCAAAATGTAATGATAGTAAAGTGATAAGAACTTTGTGAGCACAATCCTCTGGGGGAAGAGGTGGAAACCGGCACAGAACAGGGGGACAGGAGAAGAAAAGGTGCACTCTGTGACTTCTGTGGAGTGAGGTACCTGCCTCTATGCCCCACCTTCTGCTAAGCACTCTCCAGGGTGCTGAAACACCTCGGCTGGGCTGTTTTTCATCTTCTCCTTCTGTTAGAGCTCAGTGTAAGAATCCCAGTAAAGAGTATTGGGCCTTAGACCTGCAATTAACACTTCTGGCAGGCCCACATGTTTGAAGACAAGTGAGAAAGCCCTTAAGAAAACCTTTGGTTATTCCAGAGGCTGTCAACCAGCATGGGGTAAGATGACCCAAACTGCTTTATCCAACCGTTTGTTCTGTATGTTGCAATCAAACGTGACTTTAGTATTTTTTTCTTTCTACCAGATCATTAATTCTCATTATTTTGGCATCTAAACATTTTTTGCATGAGCATCAGACAACTGGGTTTTGGAGCGAGTGGCTTCAAAGAATGAATCTGTCAAGGCTATGATATATGAGTTTAAATCTTTTCTTGCCTGTATTTTATTTTTTCATTTTAAAGGGCTATTTCCCCCTTTTCATACTTCTCAAAGCATGAGGCTAATGTGGTTACAATCACAAAATTAGCTCATCACTTACTAGCTGTTAATTTAATTTTTAATTGTCCGTTAAATCGGGCTCTGAGATGTTTATATTTTAATTTTTAATGTCAGGGAGTTAAATTGCTTTCCAAATGAAGGTTAACAAGAGAGGACTATTCCTGACTCTGGAAACAAGTGAAATCACAAACATGATGCTGCTATTTTCTGGAGCGCAGGGTGGAATGTGGACAAAGGATGAGGAATTAGAGTAATAATAAGTATTTGTCGAGTACTTGTTGTGTGCCAGATTCTGTGCTGAGTGCTTTAGATGCCTTAGCTCATTGATTCCTCAAGCATCAGATAATGCAGTTTTATCCTTACTGCCCTTTTGTATGTGGGAGGACTGAGACTCAGAGAGAGTGATTCATGAGCTTAATGCTCACAGCTAGCAACTGACTGAGTCAGGAATGGATTCAGTCTCTCTTGCTCTGATCCTGCCACTTTGAACTAAAATGCTACTTTGTTTGAAGGTGTTGCACTGAGGTAAGAATAGGAAAAGACATGAGGGCGAGGAGACAATATAATATAATGAGGAGGGTGAGACCTTGAGGAAACACTAATGGACTCCCCCAAATCAACTTTTTGGACCCCAGATGAAGAATTCTTAGAAAAGATGATCTAACAGGTCCATTTGGGCTGTTGCATTATCAAATTCTGTAACATTTCACCTGTAGCTAAGTACTATTAATAGATGAAGTTCCCATGGCAAGGGAAGAGGTTGTTCACTGCTGCCAGGAACAAAAAAGAAGTCAAAATGATGCCCTCCCCTTCAGTCCTTTCTCTGGTCTTTGTAGGACAAAAAAGAATAGTGGAATATGAGGTCCTGTGGCTTAGCTAGTTTGGCAAACAGTGTTGTATAGGGGTGTGTATGTGTGTGTGTGTGTGTGTGTGTGTGTGTGTGTGGTGTGTGTGTGTTGCTATTCAGCAGTAACTTAGGAATGTGGGGAACTAGGGGAAAATATTGCAGAAGAGAGAGCCAGAGGGGGCAAAGCACACGAATCTCATAAATTCTTTCTTTTTTCATTTTAAAGTTGTGGGGTACATGTGAGGATTTAGTACCAAAGTAAATTGTGTGCAGGTAAGGTCTGAACTTCTAGTTGGCCCTCTCTCTCGCTAGTGAATCTGGTACCCAGGGTGTTACTATGTGCCCCTTATCCTTCTTCCCTCCCTCCCCTTGCTGTGTTCAGCATCTGACAATCCCACCTTTGTGCTTGTATGTCCAGTGATCAGGGCCCATTTATGAGTAAGAACATGTGGTATTCAGTTCATTTCTGTGATCATTCACTTAGGATCATGGTCTCCAGCTGCAACCATGTTGTTGCAAAGGATATGACTTTGTTCTTCTTTCTGGCTGTGTGCTATTCCATTGTGTATATGTACCACATTTTCTTTATTAAGTCTTCTTTTGATGGGAATCTGGGTTGGTTCCAAGTTTTTGCTGTTGTGAATAGTGCTGCAGTGAAACATACTTGTGCTGGTGTCTTTTTGGTAGAGCAATTTATGTTCCTTGGTAGAGCAATTTATGTTCCTATGGAAGCTCAATTTGTAGTTCCTTCAGAACATGCCACACTGCTATCCACAAAGGCTGACTAGCTTGCATTCCCACCACCAGTGTAGAAGCGTTCCCTTTTCTCTGCAGCCTTGCTGATACCTCTTCAAAAAAAAATTTTTTTTTAAGATGTGGGGTACAATTCAGGGTTAGGTATACAAATGGTCATTATGCAGGTACCCTTGTTGATGAAGTGTGCCCCTACCCCTGGCAGTTTTACCCTACTGCCAATCCCATCCTCCCCTCCCCTGGGAGTTTCCCACTACTGCCAATTCCTTTCTATAGTATAATTGTTCAAGGTCCACTTGTGAGTGAGAACATGTGGTACTCAGTTCTTTGTTTCTGTGATAGATTACTCAGTATTATAGAATCTAAGTCCATCCAAGTTGCCGTAAAGTTCACAATTTTGTCCTTCTTTATGACTGCATAATATTCCATTGTGTATATGTACCACATTTTTTTTTTTAGTCAGTTCTCTTCGATGGGCACCATGACTGGTTCCATGTTTTTGCTATTGTGAATAATGCTGCAATAAATACGCATGTGCAGGTATCTTTTTCATAGAGTTATTTGAGTTCCTCAGGGTATATTCCCAATAGGGGGATTGTGGGGTTGTATGGAAGGTCAATTTTTAGATCTTTTAGGAATCACCACACTGTTTTCCACAGAGGTTGTACTAGTTTACACTCCCACCAACAATGTAAAAGTGTTCTCTTTTCACTGCATCCTCTCCAGCATCTGTTGTTTTTTGAGTTATTGATGATGGCTGACCTGACTGGAGTTAGGTGGGATCTCAGTGCCATTTTAATTTGCATGTCTTTGATGACTAGTGAGGCTGAGCATTTTTTCATGTATCTGTTGCCTACTCATATGTCTTCTTTTGAGAAGTCTCTATTCACATCTTTTGCCCACTTTGTAATGGGGCTGTTTGATTATTTCTTTTTGGCACATTTGAGTTCCTTGTAGAGCCTAGATGTTAGGCCCTTGTCAGACATACAGTTGGCAAATATCTTTTCCCAGTCTGTGGGCTGTGTCCCTGCTCTCTTGATGGTTTCTTTGGCTTTGCAGAAGCTTGTCAGTTTGATGAGTTAACACTTGTCTATATTATCTCTTATGGCATGGGCACTTGGGGTTTTGATCAGGAATTGGTTGCCATTCCAATTTCCATAAGAGTGTCTCCTGCATTTTCTAAGGTTCTTATAGTTTGAGGTTTTACATTTAGGTCTTTGATCCATTTAGAGTTGATTTTTGTGTATGGTGATAGGTAGGGGTTTTGTTTTAATCTTCTGCATGTGATCAGCCAGTTTCCCCAGCACCATTTACTGAATAGGTCCTCCTCTCCCCAGTTGTTGCTAGTGGCGGCTTTATCAGAGATAAATTGGTTGAGAAATTGAGGTTTTGCCTCTGGAGTCTCTATCCTTTTCCATTGGTATATATGCCTGTTCATGTACCAATATCAGGCTCTTTTGATTTTTGTAGCTTTATAATAAAGCTTCAAGTCTGGCAGTGTGACACCTCCCACTTTGTTTATTTTTTGCCCAGGATTATTTTGGCTATTTGTGGTCAATTATGTTTCCACATGAATTTCTGTATTGTTGCTTTCAGGTCTGAGAAGAATGATGTTGGTAATTTCATGGGTATTGCATTGAATCTGTAGATTAACTTGGGTAGGATAGACATCTTAACAATGTTGATTCTTCCAGTCCATGAACGTGGAATATTTTTTCCATTTGTTTGTGTCATCTTTGATTTATTTGAGCAGTGTTTTGTAGTTTTCATTGTAAAGGTCATTGACTACTCTGGTTAGGAAAATGCCAAGGTATTCATTTTTTTGTGGCTATTATGAATGGAATTGTCTTTTTTATTTGGTTTCTGTCTATTTATTGTTGGTGTATAGGAATGCAACTGTTTTTTGCACATTTATTTTATACCCTGAGAATTTGCCAAATTACATTATCAGTGCAAGGAGGTTTTTGACAGATTATCTTGGGTTTTTGGGGTACAGAATCATGTCAACTGCAAGGAGGGATAACTTAACTTCCTCTTTTTCTATTTGGATACCCCTGATTTCCTTCTCTTGTCTGATTGCTCTAGTTAGGACTTCCAACACAATGTTGAACAAGAGGAGTGAGAGTGGGCATCCTTGTCTTGTTACAGTTTCAGGGGAAATAGCTCCAATTTCTTTCTGCTTAGCAGTGTGTTGGCTGTGGGTTTCTCATAGATGGCTCTTACTCCTTTTGGTATGTTCCATCTGTGTCTAGATGTCTGAGGGTTTTTATCAAGAAGGAGTGCTGGATTTTATCAAAAGTTTTTCCTGTATCTAATGATATAATCATGTGTTTTTTGTCTTTACATCTGTTGATGTATTTAATTATGTTTATAGTCTTGCAAGTGTTGAGCCAGCCCTGCTTCCCAGGGATGAAGCCTACTTGGTCATGGTGGATGATTTTTGAGATGTATTGTTGAATCCGGTTTGCTAGCCTCTTGTTGAGAATTTTAGCATTTATGTTCATCAAGGATACTGGCCTGTAGTTCTCTTTCTTTGTTGGATCTTTACCTGGTTTTGGTATCAATGTGATGTTAGCATCATAAAAGGATTTAAAGAGAGTTCCATCTTTCTCAATTGCCTGAAATATTTTCAATAGGATTGGTATTAGCTCCTCCTTGTTTGGTTTGTAGAATTCTGCTGGAAAGTCATCTGGTCAAGGGCTTTTTTTTTTGTAGGTAGTTTTCCTACAACATAGTTGATTTCCTGTGCTGTTTTTGGTCTATTTAGTGTCTCAATTTCTTCTTGTTTCAACCAGCAGAGGTTGTGTGATGTCAGAAAGTCCAGGATTTCCTTTAAGTTTTCAAGTTTGTTCCCATACAGTGTACATAGTAATCTCTGATAATCTTTTGTATTTTGGGGGGGTCAGTTGTAACATCATCTTTTGCATTTCTGATTGTGTTTATTTGGGCATTTTTGCTCTTTTTTTTGGTCAGTCTAACTAGGGGTCCATAATCTTCTTTTATCCTTTCAAAGAATCAGCTTTGGTTTCTTGATTTTTTGTATTATCTTTTTGTGTTTTATATCCCAAGTTTGGGCTTTTATTTTTGTGATCTGGATTCTTCTGCTGAAGGTAGGATTTTGGTGGTCTTGCTTTTCCAGCTTCCTTAGGTGATTTGTTAAGCTGTTAACTTGTGATCTTTCCATTTTCTCTTTTTAAAAATTGTTTTATTTTAAAGATGTGGAGTACAATTCAGGGTTAGGTATACAAAGGTTCATTATGCAGGTACTCTTGTTGATGAGGTGTGCCCCCGCCACCCCAGCAGCAGATTCCCACTTCTGCCAATCTTGCCCTCCACCCACCCCCTCGGCAGCTTCCTGTTACTGCCAATTCTTTTCTTAAGTATTACGATAATTGTTCAAGGTTCACTTATAAGTAAGAACATGTGATACTCAGTTCTTTGTTTTTGTGATAGATTACTCGGTATTATAGACTCTAAGTCCATCCAGGTTACTGTGAAGTTCATAATTTTGTCTTTTTTATGGCTGCATAATACTCCTGTATATGTACTACATTTTTTTTTAATCCAGTCCCCTTTTAACGGGCAGCGCAGTTGATTCCACGTATTGCTATTTTGAACAATGCTGCAATATACCTACATGTGCATGTATCTTTTTCATAGACTGATTTGAGATCCTCCAGGTATATTCCCAGTAGGAGAATTGCAGGGTTGTATGGAAGGTCGATTTTTAGATCTTTTAGGAATCACCAAACTGTTTTCCACAGAGGTTGTATTAGTTTACACTACCACCAACAGTGTAGAAGTGCTCCTTTTTCCCCACATTCTCTCCAACATCTGTTGTTTTTTGAGTTATTGATCATGGCCACCCTGACTGGAGTTAGGTGGTATCTCAGGGTAGTTTTGATATGCATGTCTTTGATGATTAGTGAGGCTGAGCATTTTTTCATGTATCTGTTGGCTGCTCATATGTCTTCTTTTGAGAAGTATCTATTCATTCCTTTTGCTCACTTTGTAATGGGGCTGTTTGCTTTTTTCTTTCCGGTATGTTTGAGTTCCTTGTAGATTCTAGATGTCAGGCCTTTGTCAGACATACAGTTGGCAAATATCTTTTTCCAGTTTGTGGGCTGTCTCCCTGCTCTCTTGATGGTTTCTTTGGCTTTGCAGAAGCTTGTCAGTTTGATAAGGTTTCATTTGTCTATCTATCTTATCTCTTATGGCATGGGCACTTGGGGGTTTGATCAGGAATTGGTTGCCAGTTCCAATTTCCATAATGGTGTCTCCTGCATTTTCAAAGATTCTAATAGTTTGAGGTTTTATGTTTAGCTCTTTGGTTCATTTAGAGTTGATTTTTATGTATGGTGTGAGGTAGGGGTCTTGTTTTAATCTTCTGCATGTGGTCAGCCAGTTTTCACAGTATCATTTGCTGAATAGGTTCTCCTCTCCCCAGCGGTTCCTGGTGGACGCTTTGTCAGAGATGTGATGGCTGAGAAATTGAGGTTTTGCTTCTGCAATCTCTATCCTTTTCAATTGGTCTATATGTCTGTTCTTGTACCCATACCAGGCTGTTTTGATTATTGTAGCTTTATAATAAAGCTTAAAGTCCGGGAGTGTGATACTCCCCACTTTATTTTTTGCTGAGGATTGTTTTGTATATTCATGGTCATTTACGTTTCCATATGAATTCCTGTATTGTCATTTCCAGGTCTGTGAAGAGTGTTGCTGATAATTTAATGTGTATTGCGTTGAATCTGTAGATTGCATTGGTTAGGTCAGATATTTTAACATGTTGATTCTTCCAATACATGAACATGGAACATTTTTCCATTTGTTTGTGTCATCTTTGATTTCTTTGAGCAGCGTTTTGTAGTTTTCATTTTAAAGGTCTTTCACATCTCTGGTTAGGAAGATGCCAAAGTATTTCTTTTGTGTGTGTATATGTGTGGCTATTGTGAATGGGATTGTGCTTTTTATATGGATTTCTGTTTGTTTATTGTTGATGTATAGAATGTGACTGTCGTTTGCACATTTATTTTATGCTCTGAGTCTTTCCCAAAGTTATTTATCAGTGCAAGGAGTTTTTTCTGACAGATTCTCTTGGGTTTTTGAGGTATAGAATAATGTCATCTGCAAAGAGGCATAACTTGACTTCCTCTTTTCCTATGTGGATACCCCTGATCTCCTTCACTTGTCTGATTGCTCTAATTAGGACTTCTGATACCATTTGAAAAGGAGAGGTGAGAGTGGGCATCCTTGTCTTGTTCCAGTTTTCAGGGGAAATGGTTCAAATTTCTGTCTGTTTAGTAGTATGCTGGATATGGGTTTCTCATAGATGGCCCTTACTATTTTGAGGTATGTTCCATCTGTGTCTAGATGTTAAAGGGTTTTTATCAAGAAGGAGTGCTGGATTATATAAAAAGCTTTTTCTGCATCTAATGATAGAATCCTGTGGTATTTTTTTTTCTGTTGATGCATTTAATTACATTTAGGGTCTTGCGAATGTTGAACCAGCCCTGCATCCCAGGGATGAGGCCTAGTTGGTCACGGTGGGTGATTTTTTAGATGTGTTGTTGAATCTGACTTGCTAGAATCTTGTTGAGAATTTTAGCATCTATATTCATCAAAGATATTGGCCTGTAGTTCTCTTTCTTTGTTGGATCTTTACCTGGTTTTGGTATCAGTGTGGTGTTAGCTTCATAAAATGATTTGGGGAGAGTTCCATCTTTCTCATTATCAATAGGATTGGTATTAGCTCCTCCTTGTATGTTTTGTAGAATTCTGCTGGAAAGCTATCTAGTCCAGGGATTTTATTTATTTATTTATTTTAGTTAGTTTTCTTATGACATAGTCAATTCCCTAGATTGTTATTGATCTTTTTAGGGTCTCGATTTCTTCTTGTTTCAACCAGTGGAGGTTGTGTGATGTCAGAAAATCTCCATTTCCTTGAGGTTTTTGAGTTTGTTTCCATACAAGTGCATATAGTAGTCTCTGATAATATTTTGCATTTCTGATTGTGTTTATTTGGGTGTTGTTGGTTTTTTTTTCTCCTCTTTTTCTTGGTCAGTCTAGCTAGGAGTTCATCAATCTTGTTTATCCTTTCAAAGAACTAGTTTTTTGTTTTGCTGATTTTTTTTGTATTATCTTTTTGTCTTCTATGTCCCGAATTTGGGCTTTTATTTTGATGATCTGGATTCTTCTGTTGAAGTTAGGGTTTTGGTGATCTTGCTTTTCCAGCTCTCTGAAGTTGATTTGTTAGGCTATTAACTTGTGATCTTTCCATTTTCTTCATGTGTGTTCATAGAGATATAAGTTCCCCTCTTATTACCAAATCTCAGAGGATTTGGTAAGATGTTTCTTCATTTTTATTTGCTTCCAGGTATCTTTTAATCTGTTTTGATTTCCATGTTGACCTAGGAGTTGTTTAGCATCATGCTGCTTAGTGTCCATGTCTTTGTGGGTTTGGGGAGAACTTTGTCAGTGTTGATATTTATCTTTATTCCACTGTGGTCTGAGAAGATATATGGTAGTATTGCAATCTTAAGGAGTTTGTTTATGCTTGATTTGTGGCTGAGGATGTGGTTGATCTTAGAGTACATTCCATGTGGTGATGAGTAGAATGTATATTCCGTGGTTGTTGGGTGGAGTGTTCTGTAGGTATCAATTAAGTCCATTGTGTTAAGTGTCACATTTAGATTCGGTATCTCCTTGTTGACTTTTTTTCTTGACTATCTGTCTAGGGTTGGAGTGGGGTATTTAAGTCCCTAGCTATGATAGTGTTAGCAGCAATATTTTAAAAAAATTTACCTAGAGGTTCCTTTTGAAAGTTGGTGTTCATATGTTGGGTGCATATATGTTTAGGATGGGTAATTCTTGTAGATGGATTGAGACTTTCATCATTATGTAGTGTCTTTCTGTATCTTTTTAAATTTTTGATAACTTAAAGGGCATTTTGTCTGATATTAAGATTGTGACTCCTGCTTTCTTTTGTGTTCCATTTGCCTGAAATTTTGTCTCCCATCCTCTCACTTTGAGTCTGTGAGTGTCCTTTCTGGTGAGATGAGTCTCTTGGAGACAATATATTGTTGCCTCAGATATTTTATTCAATTTGTCATTCTATGTCTTTTCTGTGGTGCATTTAGTCCATTCTCGGGCTAATTATTGAGATGTGAGAGTTTATCCCTGTCATGAGGTTCTTACAGAATTTGTTGTTGCTGCTGTTGTTTGTTTGTTGTCTTTCTTTTGATTTTTGGGTTGGTTCATGTGTGTTTTCAATCTTTTTCCTGCATTCCTGGGAAGGGCATTGTTCTTTTTTCCTTTCTTCTGTGTTTAACACTTTCTTAAATGTTTCTTCTAGAACTGGTCTGGAGGCAGTGTGAGCTCTCAGGTATTGAATGTCTGGGAAGAATTTTAATTCTCCATCACTGATGAGTCTTAGCTTAGCTGGGGAGGTAATTCTTCATTGAAATTGTGTATCTTTGAAAACTTTGAAGATTGGGTTCCAAACTCTCCTAGCCTGAAGTGTTTCTGTAGATAAGTCTGAGGCTATTCTAATTGGTCTTCCCCAGTAGGTAGTTCGACCTTTTTTTCTTGCTGCCTTTAGGATTTTTTCTTATATACCTACTTTGTGTAGGCAACTTACTATGTGTCTAGGAGTTGGTCTTCTCATTTGTTGTCTTGTAGGGGTTCTCTGAATCTCTTGTGTTTGAATGGTCATGTCACTGGTGAGATGAGGTAAGTTTTCTTGGATAATGTCATGGGATGTTTGTTCCAGGGTGTTCTCTGTCTCTCTATCTGCCTCAGGAATTCCAATTAATCTTAGGTTTGACCTCTTGAAATAATTGCTCATCTCTTGGAGATTTTGTTCTGTCTTTTTAAGCTTCTTTTCTATGTTTTTAACTGTTTAGATTAGTTCTATATTTTGGTCCTCAAGCTCTGAGATTCTTTCTTCTGCTTGGTTAATTCTGCTCTCCATGCTTATCAGTTTGTTATTTATTTCATTCACTGTATTCCTTATTGCTGTTATCTCAGTTATCAACTCCTTCATTATTTCATTTTTCTCTCTATTAATGGCTTGATATCTGGGTTTGTGGTTTGAGACTAGTCATTCTGGTTGGTCTTCATGGTTTGCATTCTGAAGTCTGTGTTCTCAGTGGCTGACCTCCCAAAGGTCTGTGTGAGACCCATATTCTTCCTTTGGTTTTTCTTCATTTGCATAGATTTCTCCCCCCTCCTTTTTTAACCTCTTCTTTAATTCTGTTGTTCAGGGATGGGGGGATAGCTTTTACTTCTGTTTGCTTAATCTTCTATTCTTCCTTATGTGGCTCCTCTGGCTTTGTTCAACTCTGAAGCTGGACTGTAGTGGGGTGGGGCTGTTTTGATTTAATTGAGGAGAGAACTGTGATTCAGAAGCTATCTTCACATCCCAGTATTTGCTGATAGGTGTGTTCCCCCCTCCCAGAACCCACTTTTCACCGTCTTACAATCTGACCATGCAGTGAGGGTATAGGTTTGTCCCCTGAAAGCAAAATGAGGTAGGAGAAAGAAAAATAACAGAAAAGGGATGGAGGGGGAGGAGAGGAAGGTAGAGAGAGAGAAGAAGAGGGAAAACAGACAGGCATACCAACTACAAATGAAAAGAGACACAAACAAAGACAGGAAAAAAAACACATACAGACAATCATACAAGCACACAAACCGACAAAAAGTCCCCTACTGATGCACTCTCCCTCAAAAATACCCATACTCAAACAGGAAGTCTTTAAAAAAGCAATAAATGCAGAAACAAAGCAAGTATGAAAACACAATCAAAAACAGAAAGAAAGAGAGAAGTGGAAAAGAAAAGAAAAAAACTAAAACAAACAAACAAAACCAAGCAGAACAAACAAACAAAAAAACCAAAACTCACTTTGAGGCAGTTCCTGTAACTTCAACTTCTTTTCAGTTCTGGTCTCCAGCCCCTCCCCTCTGCTCTCAGCATGGGTCAGAGGCCCCATGGACAACAGTGGGAGGAGGGTCGATCAGATCTGGACTCATCCAGCTTGCTGCCATTGTTGTCAAGGCTCCCACTCAATCTGACGTGTCTATGCCTGTTCCAGTGTGCGGGAGGGCCATCTGTCTCTCTGAGTTTGATGAGATAACCTCTAGGTCCCAGGTTGGAGCCTGGGTGGAGTGGGTGGGGCAATGCAGGTCTCTGCCAGGTCCAGGGACAGAGAAAATGGCTCTGGTCAGTGTTTCCTCACTGATGGTAGGGCTCCTCTCCAGCTCTCCCTGACCTGCTCTCTCCACAGATCCAGGGATCCAGCCACTCTGCTGTCATAGGTGATGGTGTGAGCTAGGCACTAGGTGATGAGGATCAGTTGTAGTTGGCAGCCTTTTTCCAGCAGAGCTCCGAGAACAGCGGATGATCCTGCACACTGGCGGCTCCAATCTCAGGCTGGTGGGGGGCTGCAGTCACCTCCAGAGGAAAGCCCTGGGTGCATGAACCAGAGTCTCCCCTCAGACAGACTTTCACTTGCCCACAGGCACACCCACACATGCAGAGAGTCTTTATGAACACTCGTTTTTGCAGAGATTCTCACAGTTCGACCTGTTCTGTCGCCATCTTGTCAGAAGTTTGATCTTTCCATTTCTTGATGTGTATTTGTAGAGATATGAATTCCCCTCTTAATACTGTTTTCATGGCATCCTAGAGATTTTGGTAAGATGTTTCTTGATTTTCATTTGTTTCCAAGTATCTTTTAATCTCTGTTTTGATTTCTGTGTTGACCCAGGAGTTGTTTGGTGTCATGTTGTTTAGTATCGATGTCTTCAGGGGTTTGAGGAGAACTTTGTTGGTGTTGATATTTACTTTTATTCCACTGTGGTCTGAGAAGGTGTATGGCAGAGTTTCAGTTTTATGGAATTTGTTTATGCTTGATTTATGGCTGAGGATGTGGTTGATCTTAGAATACGTTTCATGTGGTGATGAGTAGAATGTATATTCCATGATTGTTGGGTGGAGTGTTCTGTAGGAATCAATTAAATCCATTTGGTCAAGCATCATGTTGAGGTTCTGGATCTCCTTGTTGCTTTTTTTTCTTAATTATCTGTCTAAGCTTGTTAGTGGGGTATTTGAATCCCCAGCTGTGATAGTGTTAGAGTCAATATCATTTTTTAGTTTACCTAGAAGCTGCTTTATGAAAGTTGGTGCTCCTATGTTGGGTGCATGTATGTTTAGGAAAAACATAAGACAAACAAAAAAAAACTTGCAGCCATGTTAAGGAGTGGCTCTGGTCTCCAGCCTGTCCCCTTCTCTGTCAGTGTAGACTGATAAAGTTGCTCTCAGCGTGGGTCAGATGTCCCATGGATTACTGTGGGAGGAGGATGGATCAGATCTGGACTAACCCACCTCGTCGTCATCTGCTGCTGCTGCTGGCAAGTCACCCTCTCAGATATGACATGTCTGTGCCTATTGCAGTATGGAAGAGGGGCATCTGTCTCTCTGAGTCTGGGTCCCAGGTTGGAGGCTAGACAGAGCTGGGCTAGGCAATGGAGGTCTGTGTCTGGTCCAGGACAGAGAAGATGGCACCGGTTGTCATTTCCTCACTGGAAGCAAGGGTCCATTTCAGATTTTCATGCCCTGCCTTCTCCATAGTTCCTGGGGCTCATGCAGGCCTCCTGCCATAGGTGATAGTGTCGGCTGGGTGCCAGGTGGTGAGGAGCAGCTGTTCTCTGCTGCCTCTTCTCAAGAGAGCCCTGAGAACAATAGATGGTCCTGTGTGGCCGGGGGGCTTCAAACTCAGGGCAGTGGTGGGTTACAGTCACCTCTGGAGGAGAGCCCTGGGTGCATGAACCTGAGTCTCCCCTCAGACAGACTTTCACTCACCCACTGGCACACACTCACTAACACATAGAGTCTTTATGGACACTCACTTTTGTGGAGACTCTCACGCTCTGACCTGTTCCATTGCCATCTTGTCTCCTCCTGTCCTAATTTGCTATTTCTAATCACCTGATTGTAGAGGCTTGGCAAGTCCAAAATCTTATGGGAGATAAGCCAGAGAGTCAGAAAAGAGTTGTAATTCAATTCCAAAGGCAGTCTGCCGAAGAACCAGGAAGAGCCCGTGTTAGAGGTGTTTTTTGACTTTTTAATGATAACCATCCTGACCAATGTAAGGTGGTATCACATTGTAGTTTTGATTTACATGAAATTATTTCTTTTGAAAGTATCTCTCAGGGAACCTTTTGAGAGTATCTCTAAATATCCTCAGGAGGAGCAGTTCAGACTCTACCTCTTTGCTATGATATTCCTAAAGTGTCAAGTTCTCATCAGCTAATCCCTCACTGGGAATTAGCTAATGGATAGCTGAGAACTAGATAGCTCCTCCCTACCACCCCACCCTCCCTCTCTTCCTTTTTTCCTCATGCTTCCTTTTGTTCTTCCAACAAACACTTACTGGGCATGCTCTAATTCTGCAATGCATTAGCTGCTGTACGTACAATGGTACACAGAGTGACCCTGTTCCTGCATACTGGAACTTCATAGTCTAGCAGTTTCCCAAGAACATGAAATATGGGGAGAGTGTCTTGTGTTCAACCTCTGCCCTGGGGTTGGAGTCACAACTGAAGAGAAGGTATGCCAAGGAAATTCCATCCATTTCACAACTTTGCCAAGATCGGGTTCTTTCATGACCCCTTATGAACATAATAGCATAGAGATAGAGTATGGACTTGGGAGACAGACTGCTAGGGTTCAGTCCTGCCCTCTCCGTTTCTAACTCTTAGACTATGGACAAGTTACCTCACCTCTCTTTGCTTCAATTTCTTCATCTGTAAAAGAGGGATAATAAGAGTTTCCACCTCAGAAGGTTGTTGTCAGCATGAAATACGTTAATATTTACAAAGTGCTTAGGGAAGTCTCTGGGACAGGCAATTGCTAAACTCATAGTTGTTAAATAGATACAAATGTCCTTTGCATATAGCTTCTGGTCTGATAGTCCTTTTTCCACTTAGCTGAATTCCTCTTGTGCTTTCCTGTGCATGGCACTGGGGGTCTAACAATAGGAAGGCAGTGGGTATCCAAGCTAACTTCTGCTTTTTTTTTTTTGCTTCTTCACAAGCAGTTTCTAGCGGCAGCCAACTTTACTCTGTACCAGTAGTGCCCAAGGACATTTGTTTTGCAGAATTCTTGGAAACATTACTAGACAGTTGGGTTGCCTGGGTGACACGGATCATTGGCTTGCATGCTTGACACCCATGGCCCAGATTCTAGCTCCTGAGAATTAATGTTTATGCTCTAAACTGTGCCCTAAATGAAGAAGTCAGATGTACATAGAATGTTCATGTTCAGAAACATAGGCCCGGGGGCAAGCCTGCCTGGGACCCCAGATGTCCCTGGCTATCCATGTCCTAAAGAGACCAACAGAGAAAGTTCAAATGAATGAAAGGGCTACATAAAACCAATATTCTAATCCTGTTCCCCCAGAACACTTCCAGGCCCATCCAAGGGCTCCTGAAAAACAAGTGAGTTCTAAAAGGAAACAAGAGGAACAGTCAATGGGGCTTGGAGGTGTTGGCTAAACTCCCACTGTGATTAAATTTTATATTTTACCCTGGGCTGGGATGGTTTCCAGAGACCAGTTTGTGAAAACAGCCATAATGAGCCAACACTGTTTTTCTAAATAACTGTGAAATTCAGAGCCCTCTTCTGAGGTGGCAGGGGCTCAGAGAGGAAAGGGCTCTCGTTGGTGAAAAACAAACCAGCTTGGAGTCTAATACCACTCAGTCTCCCAAATTATTACAGGAAATGTGCAGAAAAAGACCTTGTCTTACACCAGAATGATCTGGAATGACCATGGGTTTGGGCCGGAGACATCCTGAGTTTGAGTCTTGGCTCTGCCACTTATCAGGTGAGTATCTTTGGGAAAGTCCCTTGTCTCTTTAAGCCTTAGACTGCTCATCTGTAAAATGGGTGTGTTAGTCTGCTTAAATTAGTTTTGCTGTGGTAGCAACCCCTTCCCTCAAATCTTGGTGGCTTATAGCAACAAAGGTTTCTCACTCATATTATAATTTGGTTGTGGGTCAGCTCTCAGCTATGGAGCTGTGGCTCTTTTCTGGGTGAACTCTTTATTCCAAGAAGCATGCCCTTGCTATCTTGACTCTGAGCCTAGGGGATAAGGGGTGATGGCAGAGTCATGCAATGATGTCTATTAAGACTTTACTCAGATGTCTTCTATATTCACTGATGCTCACCTTCCAGTTGCCCTGAGAGCAGAAATGATATATTTCTCCTACAGAGCAGCAGTGCAAGTTACATTGCAATTTGCAGGGTCCTATACCCAACCATCTTCCAGAGAGGGTAGCAAATAACCGTAGCTCTACCACAGTGGAAATAATAGTACTTCCTTCTTCACAGGGTGGTTATGATGCCCAAATGAAATCATGCACATGAAAGTTTGTTACAAACTATAAAGTTCTTTGTTCATTCTGGAATGCAGGACGTGTTCATGCTACTCTTTCTCTTTAAAGCCAAGTCCTCCATAAGAGAATGGAGGTTCTCATAAGGTTGAACAGAGACATATTTCGTGCATATCTCTATTTGTGTGGAAATCAGTTTGTTTTCAAATATGCCCCTCATATATTTTGAGGTGATAAGATTTCAGTATCAATTTCATTCCACATGTCCCTCTTTATAAAATCCCAGAATCCAAAGAATTTAGTTAGTTTTTGCATACAGATGAATGTCCAGCCCAATATTTCAGAAATTCATGACAAAGAATTGCTTAGCTTTGTGTCTTTAAAAATGACAGTCTTCTGAAAGGAACTGGGTTTTGTCAGTTGGGATATGACCCTTCATTGTCAACTACTCATTGATAAACTTTTTGTTCCTACTGTTGGAGAAGACGTGTACAGAGTCACATCAGAGACTGGCACAAATCCTCATGGACAATTGATTAGGAAATTGAAGCACTGAAAACTTGAAAAGGGGATTGAAAAACTTGATAACACCAGGAAAGAAACTCATTTAGACTTCTCAAAAGACTTAATTAGTTTATTAATTTACTCAACAAATTATGTTGAGTGCCTGCTACATGCTAGGCAGTCGGTATTCTAATAATTTATTTGTTCATTTATTTATTTGGCAAACACTTATTGGATGCCTACTATGTGCCAGGCACTGTTAGGCACTGGGACTATATCAATGAACAAAACACTCAAGACTCTTGTCATCAGGGAGCTGATCTTCCGGTGATAAAGGACTCAGGAGATGCACAATAAATGAAACAAATAAACAAGGAAAATATATAATATAATGCCACAAAATTAAGAACATAAGAAAAGGGAATAGAAAGTGTTGAAGAAGGGGCTGAAACTTTAACTATGGTGTCTGAAAAGGTCTGGTTGAGAGAGGGTCATTTGAGAAAAGACCTGAAGGAGGAGGTGAGGAGGTCAGCCCTGTGAAAGAACAATCCAGGCAGAGAGAAGAGTGAACGTGTGCTCCGTGAGGCAGGAGCACACCTGGTGTTCTGGAGGGACTGCAAGAGGCCACTGGGGCTGGTGTGGCATGACTTGGGAGGAGAACAGAAGAAGATGATGTCAGGAAGGAACAGGCGGACAGACCCTATAGGGCCTTGTAGGCCATTGTAGGAACTTACATCTTTTTCCAAGTGAATGAGAAGCCAAATTGAAGGTTTTGAGCAGAGAATCAACAAGAACTGAATTACACTTTAGAAGACTCATGCTGGAAATGGATTGGTAGTGTATTCAAGGGTGGCCAAGATAGAATCAAGGGAGATCTGTTACAAAGCTGATGCAACAATATACGTGCAAAGGGGTGGTGACTCAGACCACGGTAGTGTGTGATGGTGATAATGGGTGTTGGATTTGGAATATATTTTAAAACTAGAGCTGCCAAGGTTTGCACATGAATTAGATGTGAGGTATGTGAGAAAGAAGAATAAGACAGGGCCTTTGCCCTTATGGGATAATAGACACCCAAGCATACAATCCTAAGGCAGAAGACTGTGGGGACATAACTACACATGAGTCCTTCTGGGTTACCTAGATAGAAGTAATGAAGATATCTTAGCTGAGTTTTAAAGATGATTGGGATGCTTCCAAAAGAAGGGACTTTAAAAATGGCACTAAGGTTTGAGTGTGTCCCCCCCCAAAACTCATATGTTGAAACTTTTTTTTTTGAGTTGGAGTCTCACTCTGTCACTCAGGCTGGAGTGCAGTGGCATGCTCATGGCCACCCCAGTGTCGATTTGCTGGGCTCCAGCGATCCTTCCCCTCAGCCTTCCAAGTAGCTGGAACTACAGGTGTGCGCAACCATGCCCACCTATTTTTTGATTTATTGTAGAGACGAGGTCTCGCCAAGTTGCCTGGGCTGGTCTCGAACCTGTGGGCTCAGGCAATTCACTGGCCTCGGTCTCCCAAAGTGCTAGGATTCCAGGCTGAGCCACTAGTCCAGTCATATGTTGAAATTTAATGGCCAATGTGATCATATTAGCATGTGAGGCCTTTAAGAACTGATTAGGTCACAAAGGTTCCTCCTTCTCTCCTGAATAGGATTAGGCATCCATCTAAAAGGGCTGAATGGAGGAGTTTATTCTCTCTTGCCCTTTCACCTTCCTCCATGTGAGGACACAGTAAGAAGACCCTCACCAGATGTTAGCTCTTTTGAGGAAATAAATTTCTGTTCTATACAAAGTATCCAATCTCTGGTATTTTGATATAGCAGCACTAATGGACTAAGACAAATGCTATGTGCAGAAAAGTAGAAGCTATCCAATGCTGGTGACGGGAAAATTGTGAATTCGGGAGTCATAAAGGATAAGGTGAAAACAGTGGTTAGAATACAAACTTTGGAGGATCTCCTAGGCTAACTTGAAGAATGAGGACCCCATTTTGCAGGTGATACACTTTGATATTAGCAATAAGTGACATGGTCAGATTTGGGCTCCCAAAGAGCCCAGTGTGAAGAGTAGGTTGAGGCAAAAATGGAAGCAGGGATGCAAACTAGATGAGTCTGAAGTCTGGGTGTGGTGGCTCTTGCTTACAATCTCAGCACTTTGGGAGCCTGAGGTGAGAGGATTGCTTGAGCTCAGGAGTTCAAGACAAGCCTAAGCAACAGAAATAAAACTCGTCTCTACAAAATTTTTTTAAAAAATTAGCCAGGTATGGTAGTGCATGCCTATAGTCCTAGCTACTCAGGAGGCTGAGGCAGGAGGATTGCCTGAGCCCAGGTCACTGCCTGGGTGACAATGAGGCCCTCCCCCACTCAAGAAAATAGATGGATCTGGAGAGAGGAGAGGGATGAGGCTTGACTCAAAAAAGCAGAGTTGGGTTGAAAGACTGACATCCAATCCATAATGGAATCATAGGCCTAAGAAATAGGAAGATAAAGTCATGAAGCAGGGCTCTAAAGACAGTGCTTACTGGCTGTACCACTTCCTGACGTACCATAGAAGCTTCTCACTCTTGTCCAGAACTTGCAGGGAGATTTTTCAGATGAATGTGAGAGAAAGTGATTGTTTCAGAGGGCAAGGGGCAGAAACCCAATTTAAACTATAAAGGCATGTAGCATGGAAGCATACTGAAGCAGTCCCAGATCCATTTTCATCTGCTTATGTACAGTAGGGGAAAAAAATCGACTTTCTCCAAATATTTATCATGAAACTCAAGATAAGACATTGATTGGCTATGTTTGGGTCACATGCCCATACCTAGACCACTCATAGTAATTTAAAAAAGCATAGAATGTGATTGGGTCATATGAGAACCCTTGTAGACATGGAGAAAAGTGTCTCTTCACAGAGAAAGGGGGATGAGGAAGCTTTTTGGGTAGACACAAAACAACAACATCCAAAGGAAGCTCTCAGGAAGGATGTTGGAGAAGGAATCAATGCTAGATTCAGGGTTCTTCACCTCCATCTCTTGGCTGACCATAGAAACACACAACTATCTTTCAATTTCAAATTAAGCAACGAGCTCTCAAACTGTCCAGGCTTCTTAGGTAATTCTCTATGCCAGAATAACCTGCCCTTCTCAAACTTGGCCTTGTCCCAATCTCAATGCAAATGTGTCCTCCCTTATTAAATGTTTCTGTCATCACCAAGGCAAATGGATTTCATCACTACTCTGTTCCTGTGGCAGCTCATTTAGACCTCTGCTGTACCACCGAGAATTTTGTGTCATACTTGGCTTCTTACTATCTATCTATGAGCTTTTCCTCCCAGACTGTGAACTTCTGGAAGATGATGACTGTGTCTCATTTGTTTTTGCATCCAAGTTTCATGAACAATAGTAGACACATAATAGAGACTCAAAAATTATAGCTAAAAATGTTGATTTTCTTTTCTTGTATTAAAACCGGCATTATTTGCTGGACAAGTAAGATGGAATGCTAAATATTTGGGGTGAATACATGGTTTTGGTAATCAACTCTTGTTTTGGAGAAATGCCTTCCCTTCTCTTCCCTGCTTAATTTATTTTTCACCTGACCCATCGGACTACTCCATACCCCTGGCCACTGAAGTTGAGTCAGACATGAGTTCGTGATAGGTAAATTGGAAAAAAATGTTTCCTTCCTCTGTGTCATGGATTGTAAGCTCAAGACTGCTATGGAACAATATTGTTATCAACTGAAAATGCCTAATAATGAAGCCAGTCAGAGAAAAGATGTTCCAGCAGAAGAGAATAAGGGAGAAGGAGGAAGAAGGAGAGAGAGGTGGAGGCAAGGAGACTGGGGGGAGAGATGTCAGATGGCATAATTTGAACCTTTGGATCAGTTAACTGAAAGTATATACGCTCCTAGGACTTAGAGTTACACGAACCAATAAATTATCTTCTTGCTTAAGCGAAACTCAGCTGGCCTTCTGCCACTTGTAACCGAAAGTGTCATGATTAATATAATGTTACATCTGCCTCTTAGAAAGACACAAATCCTATTGAAATATAAAAAGGCTCTGACAATTCCTGCAGGAAGGAAGTTGACTTCACTTTGTTTTGTTTTGTTTTTAAATTCAAGTGTCTCCCGAACTTATTTGATGACTAATTCTCTTTTTACCCCAGTAACAAGTATTAATAACTGCAGTTCTACTATTTTGATGCTTTGTAAAATATAAGCTAATAGTTCATGTTTACAATCCACATGAGCTGCGTTGGCCAGAGAGAGTGGAAAATGTGCTTGCTAAGATGTGAAGGGGTTCTTTGACTGGGTCCCTTGGTGAAAATATAGAAGGACTAAGTAAGCAATAGTTACCAGAGATGTCCAGTCCTCCAGTTAGATGATTCATTGTCAAGCTCTCAAGCTTGAACACATAATGGCAAAGATCATGAATTCCAGCATCAGCCAGACTTGACTTCAAACATTGGTCCCTCTGTCTCCTGGCTTTGTGACTTGTCATTCAACTTCTCTGAGCTTCTGCCTGCTCCATCTGTAAAATATAATATCTACCCAGCTACCATCTGAACACTGCTATTTGGAGGGTGAGATTGTGGTGTGAACACAAGAACTAGCATAGCTGGATTTCTTGTCTGTCAATAGTTGCTAACTCGGTAGCAACATTGCTCCACTTTCTAGGATATTGCAGCAGAAGTATCCTCTTGCTGTCTTAGGCTAATAGAGCATACATTTGATGATGCAAAATTATCAAATTAAATAGTTAACTAGTGCACACAGGGTTTGGATTCATGACTTAGGTCCGTTTAATCAGAAGTGCTAATATCCTGAGTCAGGGGAATCCTATGGCCCCAGAAGTCTTTGCAGCACTTGAGTTTAAAATACTAGTAACACAGGCCAGATGCCTATAATCCTAGCACTTTGGGTTGCTGAGGCAGGAGGATTGCTTGAGCCCAGGAGTTTGAGACCAGCCTGGGAAACATAGTGAGACTTTGTCTCTACCAAAAAAATTTTTAAAAGTTAGCCAGTCATGGTGGTGTGCACCTGTAGTTCTAGCTACTTGGGAGGCTGAGGCGGGAGAATTGCCTGGGTCTAGGAGGTTGAGACTACAATGAGCTAGATTGTACCATGTGACAGACACCGAATGAGAAGTCCAGGACTTTGAATCCCAGTTACTGCACTCCAACCTGGATAACAGAATGAGACTCTTACTCAAAAAAATAATAAATAAATAAAATAGAAATGTAATGCTAGTAACAGAATAATAGTAGTATTAGTAATTACTATGACTACTATTTGCTACCAGTAGTAATTAAAACAATATTTGTCAAGCACTTACTATATGCCACACACAGTGTTAAGCATTTAAAATAAATGATCCCATTTAATTCTCCCCTGTAAGGCTGAAAGTGTTGTATTTTACAGATGGAGCAAGCTGAAGCTCAGAGAAATTGAATGACTCAGCCAAAATCAAAAAGCCAGGAGATAAAGGAACCAATGTGTGAAGTCAAGTCTGGATGATACTGGAATACATGATCTTTGCCATTATGTGTACAAGCTTGAGAGCTTGACAATAAATCATCTAACTAGATGCACTGGACATCTCTGGTAACCATTGTTTAATTGGCCCATCTGTATTTCCACCAAGGGACCCAGTCAACCCCCTCACATCTTAGCAAGCACATTTTCCCCCTCTCCCTGGCCAACACAGCTCATGTGGATTATAAACGTGGACTGTTACCATGATATTGTCATTTGTATCAGTGCTCTTTTAATAGAACCAGTGTGTGAAATTCCATAGAGTTGCAATAAAAAATAGAATTTTGAAACAACTGCAAACTCAGGTACTATCTGAACACTGCTATTTGGAGGGTGAGCTTGTGGTGTGAACACAAGAACTGATATAGGTGGATTTCTTGTCTGTCAATAGATGCTGACTTGGTAACAACACTGCACCATCTTATTGGGTATTGCAGTAAAAGCCTCCTCTTGTAACATAAGAATCTGCTGAGCCCTAATGACTCTGACGAATAACCAGCAGAGCTTAGTTTGGCTGTTTCCCGGCTTGGGAGCATCACTACCGGATATTACCAGTCACTACCAGTCATAGAGACGAGTCAGTTGCACCTAGTCAAGTAAAAGGAAGACCTGCTGGCTATCAGGGATATAGTATTTAAAGGCAAAGACCCTGAATGAGAAGCCCAGGACTTTGATTCCTAGCACTGTCACCTAAAAATTGAGTGACTTCTTGAATAATCACCTATTGTCTCTTAGCTACAATTTTCGTCTCTGGAAATGGGAAAACAAAACTTGCATTTGCTATCTGACAAGGTGCTTGTTGTGAGGGTGACACACAATTTCTGTTATGTGAAAGCACTTTTAAAGCACTTATGCATCTATGATATATAGGGTGATATCACACTATACAAATGTTGGTTTTCTGGAGAAAGGGCAGGGAGAAGTGGCGAGGTGTGAAGAATTTTTTAAAGAAAATAAATAGTGGCAAGATTTATTTATTTATTGTCAGAGTCTCACTGTGTCACTCAGGCTTGAATACAGTGGCATGATCACAACTCACGGCGGCTTCAACCTCCTGGGCTCAGGTGAGTCTTCTCCATCAGTCTCCCAAGTAGCTGGGACCACAGGTGCGTGCCACCATGCCTGGATAATTTTTAAAATATTTTTTAATAGATATAAAGCCTTATTATGTTGTCCAGGCTGGTCTTAAACTCCTGGGCTCAATCAATTCTCCTGCTTCGTCCTCCTAAAGTTTTAGTATTACAGGCATGAGCCACGGTGCCTGGCCAACAATAAGATTTTTTTAAAAATTAAACTATAAAAATTGCATCATAGTGATGCCATTTGCATAAAATGTATATATAGATATGTGTAGACAAATGCGCAAAAGAATGTTTTCCAAAATCTAGCAGTTTGGGGTGACTTCCTTTTTTCATTTACTTTTCTATGTTGCTCCAATTTTTACAGTGGACATGGATTATTTATATAGCTAAGGGAAAAAAGAAAAACACTGCTTTTCATCTGGGAGTTGTGCAGACACAGAGGTGCATTCCTCAGATCTCTTTTCAAGAAAAGATTAATGGCAAGGGTGCAGTGGCTCATGCCTATAATCTCACTACTTTGGGAGGCTGAGACAAGAGGATTGCTCAAGCCTGGGAGTTTGAGACTAACCTGAGCAACATAGCAAGACCTCATCTCCACAAAAGATCAAAAAAATTAGCTGAATGTGGTGGCACATACCAGTAGTCCCAGCTACTCAGGAGGCTGAGGTGGAAGAACCACCCCCTTCTACCTCTTCCCTTATTGGTGTCCCCAGTGTCTGTTATTTCCATCTTTGTGACCATTTAGCTCCCACATGAATGAGAACATGTGGTATTTGGTTTTCTGTTTCTGAGTCAGTTCACTTAGGATCATTTCCAGTTCCTTCCATGTTGCTGCAAACGACATGATTTCATTTTTTTAAAAAGATTCATCTTTTTAAAAAAACAACTTTATTGAGGTATAATTAATATAAAAAGAACACACATATGTTTAATATACAGTTTGATGAATTTGGACATATGCATACACTCATTAAACAATCACTGCAATCAAGGTAATAGGCACATCCAATATCTCCAAAAGTTTCTTTATGTCCCTTTGATTTCTTTCTTCTGCTGCTTCTTTGAGACCTTGTATATAACTCAGTTAGAATAAGCATCATATTGTATTGGTTTATCTGCATCTATATTTGTCTCTTTTTCATTGGACAGTAAACTAGGACAAGAATGTGTTTTATTTGTATTTGAACCCCCAGACCCCATTTATTGCTCAGGGTTTAGGACATAATATTTGCACAGTACATGTTTAACAGATGATGATTCTGACCTTTTAAACTATACACATGCCTTGGTAGACAATTGAGTTTGTTTTTTTTAATGACTGAAGCCCAGTTTGAGGGAGTACAAAATATATTCGCTTATATAAATAAAAAATTTAGGTGAAAATAACTTTGGAAACAGCTGAATGTACAAGTTCAAACAAAATCATCTGTACTCAATATTTCCATCTTTCTGTTCTCTGCTGTCTTCATTCTCAGGTGGGCTCCCCAAGGTATCTGCTCTAAGTATACATTCCTCCAAATTGACAACCCCAAGGGAAAGAGGCTGAATCTTTATTGATGGTCTCAGTAAAATCTTGGAGTTGAATCTCATTGGACCAGCCTGGGTCATGTGTCCCTCTCTGAACCAATCATTGTGACCAGAGGAAATATGCTGACTGGACATATGTGGGTTTTGCATTCATCCTTATAAGGCAAAGATGTGCCAACCCCACCAGAATCACACAGCCTGAAGATTGGAAAACAGAGGTGGATTACCAAAGGAAATTACTGATGCTTTCATCAGAGAAAGGGGAACGAACACAGCTCAGGCTAAACAACAGATGTCCATGGTGCATGTTGGGATTCCACCCTTGGGGATGGAAAAAAGAGGTATGATTAATTGAGAAAAATGTTGTATGCACACACCAATCCTGGAAGCCAGATAAATGAGCGAGTAAATCTTCTCTTCAGAAAGTTTTCTCCTTCCTTCTCTTACACAGTGCTTGGTTACATTTTTGTGCTTCCCCCCAATTACTAAATGCACATCTTTACATGACCATATATGCATGTGCCTTGGGAAAGTAGGTAATGTATTAAATGAAATTCCTTTTTCAATGGAGAAGCAGCTTTATAGCTGCAGCCATGTCCTTTGTTTCTTGTCTGCCTTACCTGACAGGAATAAATTGGAAACATGCAAAGCCCACCCCTCACCTGAGGTAGAGATAGATAACTGACCCCATCACAGCAGGACAACCATACGATTAATCAAGAGAGGATTTTTATGATCAGAGTTTGGGACACTGAATTCAACAAAGTTCAATAGGTATCTTTCCCCTAGGACTTCTCAGATTCTTTGATATGCTAATCATCATTGAGATTTTCCAGAGGGAAGCCAAAGATGGCAGAATTTCTTGACCTTATTTTTTTTTTTCCAACACTGATTCTTTTTTGGGAAGTACATGTCACAGGGCAAGTGTTACAAGAAACATTTGAGTTGGCTCTACAATACTATCTTTCAAAACTTTTCAAAATTCTAATGCTGGAACTTGATTGTAGTACTGTCAAAAACTGAAAGTGATTTATATTTTTATTGGGCAGACCACCGGACATACATAAGTACAACTATTAAACAACTTCTCTATTTTAAAGGAAATTTCACTGGGTTAATACGGGCATCAACATAAACTTGGAAGGTCGCAAATCCCTTCTTCTTGCCAGAATCCTTATCCAGGAATGGGGCATTAAATCCTTGTACAATCTTTACCCCAGCCTAATTTAGTTCCAATCTCTTTTTAATCCTTCTTCCATCCAGGCCATTGATATTTCCTGCCAGTTCTTTCCTCTAGGCCTTTGCTTTCCAGCTCCCCCTGCCGGAAGTGCCTTTTTCTGCAGCCTTTCTCTCTTTTTTTTTTTGAGTTGGCGTCTCACTCTGTCGCCCAGACTGGAGTGCAGTGGCCGCTCCCGGCCACCGCAGCCTCGACCTGCTGGGCTGCCGCGGTCCTTCCGCCTCAGCCTTCCGAGTAGCCGGAACTACAGGCGCGTGCTACCCCGCCCGGCTAATTTTTTTTTTTTTTGTAGCGATGAGGTCTCGCCAACTTGCCCAGGTGGGTCTCAATCCGCGGGCTCAGGCAATCCACTCACTTCAGCCTCCCAAAGCGCGGGATTACAGTCTGAGCCACCGAGCCTGCAGCCTTTCTCTATCACACGGAGTTGTCTGCAGTCCACTCACTCTCCTCCCCAACCCTGAGTCCCGTATGCCAGATTTTAGTTGTGTTTGGGGGACACAGCTACTGGAGAGACAGGAAGCGTGTCCAGCTGTGTGTGTGTGTGTGTGTATGTGTGTGTGTGTGTGTGTGTGTGTGTGTTGGGAAAGTTAGTGTTTGGGAATTAAGTCTTATTGCAGAAAGGACTCATGGGGCTCTCCTGCCTGCCTCCCTTTTTCCTTTGGGGAAGACTCTGAAGCAGTCTGGGGAAGCAAAGAGCTGTTTGAACAGGAGTGGACAAGGGACTGCCAAGCAGGAGAATTCAAGTCTTATGTCTTATTCCTCTCCTGCCGCTTTCTGGATGAGTGACTTTGGGTGAATGCCTTTCCTCTCTGGGCCTCAGTTTCTTCTTCAGTAAAATGACAGGATTGGGATAGGCCAGAGATTCCTGTACTTAACTGATCACTGGAGTCATCTGGGAAATGGATTAAAATACATTTTCTGGGCTCCAATTCCTGGAGTTGGGTGGAAACTTTGAGTAGTGACTGGGAATCTGAATTCTAACATGCTCATCCAGGTACAGGAAACACTGGGCTAGATTATTTCTAAGCTATTTTTCAAAAGCAAAGTATTGATAAATATCCTACCCACTCTTCAGGTTGTGGAAGTCCCTCTCTGTGTCCTCTCTACAGCTGTGGTTCTGATGAAACTCTCCATCACAGAACTCCAGCTATGACCCAAACCTGTCCAATCATAGGACCACACTCCTCTGGCCAGCAGAAAGGACCAAAGAGAGTCATGTGACCAAGATAAGCCAATCAGAGCTTTTCCCTGGGACATTTTACTTGGAGCCAGAAAAGAAATAGCCTAGTTTATATAGCGTCATGGAACTTCAAGGCTGCTATCCAGAGCTTTTGGTTGCTATATGAGTATGCCTTCCCACACATTGAAAGCCCATCTGCAGCAGGAAGGTTTGAGGCTGGGTAGAGAAAAGGTGAAACAAGATGAATAGAGTCAGACAGCCCTAGAAGCCTTCAGTTTCTCATGTCACAAGAACTTCTGTCATTGCTGTAGTCTATTTTGTGAGCTATCCCCTCGTCTGTGAGCCAGTCAAGCTTAACTCGGATCTCTCTCACTTGCAACTAAGGATCCTATGACAAATTTAGGGTTTGAACCTGGGTATGACTCCAGGGGCTATGCTTCTAACCACTGTTTTACCTGTCTTCTTCAATGCACACAAACATAGCAGTTTTCATTGATATTCCTCTGTTTCCTGCAGAAAGCTCCTGCCCTCTACAACCAGCTTCACCATTTTCTTTCTTTTTTTTTTGAGTTGGAGTCTCACTCTGTCGCCGAGACTGGAGTGCAGTGGCTGCTCCTGGCCACCGCAGCCTCGACCTGCTGGACTCCGGCGATCCTTCCGCCTCAGCCTTCCGAGTAGCTGGAATTACAGGCACGCGCTACCACACCCGGCTGATTTTTAGATTTATTGTAGAGATGAGGTCTCGCTGCCTAGGCGGGTCTCAAACCCGCGGGCTCAGGCAGTCCACTCACCTCAGCCTCCCAAAGGCGCGGGATTACAGGCTGAGCCACCGAGCCCGGCTTGCTTCACTGATTTTCAAAGCCTTAATTCTCTCATGTGAATTCTCATTGTGCTCTTTTCCTCCTCCTTTCTGCTCTTATGATGCTTCTTTTTGCATCGCTAATTTGCTAATAATTATTTACTGCAGTGGACCATAATCTCTCATGTCTATATTAAACCTTTGTTTAAACTTTTTTTATCTTTGGTTCTGTCTCCTCTATTAAATTATAATCTTTTGAGGGCAGAGCACATGAGTTATGTGTTTTAAAACAGATTCTTCGTCATTATGGCCCCAGAAATGATCAAGAAACTTAATGAGTCAGACAGAAGGGTAAGGGTTCCAATCTCAGTTGTACCAATTTGTAAATTGGGCTCAAACCCACGAAGGGAAAGTTATAGATGTTACAAACTGGAGACTCTGCGGAGAGAGCACCCAGAGAAACTTGCCTGTTGATCTGGAATGATTTGGAAGAAGCCACTTCCTTCCAAATCAGCCACATCTTCCCAGCAGCAGGTGGGATTCCCCAAGGAAAGAGACCTCATTTGTAAATCAGGCAGGCAAGATGTAAGTGGAAGTAGTTAACCTTGGTTCCCTCGACTCACTTCCCTGGAACATAGAGAGTGAAGGAAGCTGCCCTCCCAAGATCCAGAACTCAGACCCCAGATTGTGTGAACTTGTATCTCTCCAGACCCCCTGCTCAGGGAGGATCACTCAGCCAGACTCTCTACCCCAGTCATGATGTGCCCTCACCCCGAGGGGCTGGACCCCATACTGGAGGAGTCAGAAACAGAAACCCCCTGCAAACCAGGGATCTGGTCCCTGCCCTCAGCAAATCTGGAATCTGTTTGAGAACACAGTTCACATCAGCACGTGAAAAACAGTTTGGAATATTTATGGGGTTTCCCAGTATCCTGTGTAACCATACAGTCACGCTGAGTGCTGATAAAGACAACCAGTCTTAGAGCAGGAACGGATCTTACAATTGAGCTAGTCTGCAGTCACTGAATGATGACTCATGGGCTGGATGTGACCTGTAGATTTGTGTGCTTGACTCACACGGTGTTGTTGTTTTTTTTATTTTAATTTTTTAAAACCAACTTTTAAATTTGGGAAAATCCATAAAAACAGCTACTGGCTTTTCTTTTAAAAGTAAGCAATCTGGCAGCCCCATAGACCTGTATTCCTGCAAGGTAACATTTGGCTAGAGCTACCTAGAAGAGCCATCTCAAGAAACAACATGCTCTGCAATTTGCCAGTCTTCCCCCATCCCTATTGCCTCCCTGACTCTGAGGTCTAGTGTCATTTGCTACATATTGTTGCATGTGGTGATATTTTTGTCCTGCAGTAAATAAATCACTCTCTGTACTCATTTCTTACTCAAAAGAGAAAAAAACCTCAACACAAGTTCATCAAGAGGGTTGTACTTGGTTTGTTTCTCTCACTTAAATAAACTGACTTAGGCGTTATGCTTCTGAACATGTGGTCTCTGGTTTCTTCCCAACCCTACATTTGATGAAATTGAGGCTCTGAGAGAGGAGAGACTGAAGCCTGGCATCACGGAATGATATCTGAACTCAGTCCAAGTCCAGAGGACTGGAGGCCTGGGTCTGAAACCCATCAGTAATGCCTGATGACTATATATTCCTGGGAAGGTTGCCTCAGCCCTCTGAGCCTTTATTGGCCTGTCTATAAAGTAGACTCGTGAATAGCCACTCTACAGGGGTTGTTACAAGGATTAAAAGAGGTAATTCCACAAGTACTTTATAGACCATAAAGGGCAGGAAACCAGAATAGCATTTCCATGTTTGTATTGTATTATTGTATTATCCAGTGTTCTAGTCTTCATATTTTGTGTTTAATTTAGGCTGCATGGCCCACCATTGGCTTCCCTAAATCCTCACAATTCTGGAAAGAATGTTTAGTTTTTTGGCCTTTCATTTGCTTCATCTGTCTTCTGTTTAGCTTGGAACTAGAAAAGTTATGTTCTTGGACCTGCATCATCTGAGCTTTACTTATATACACAGATGTTCGCTGATGCCACTTCTAGGAAATATTTTTGCAGACACACCTTTCTAAGTCCTTGAATCAGGGCAAAGAGCCAAGAATCTCTTTTTATGGCCCAAAGTGACAATAATAGGTGATATTTCCTGAGCTGTTACTGTGGGCCAGTCACTATACCAGGCATACCCTACAAATGCATTTGAACTTCACAGTGGCCCTATGAGGTGACTGTGCCAAGTATTTATTGCTGAGTAACAAATCACCCAAAATTTCGCATCTTAAAAATTGCAATCAA
Organism: Carlito syrichta; assembly: GCF_000164805.1. NCBI lineage: Eukaryota > Metazoa > Chordata > Mammalia > Primates > Tarsiidae > Carlito > Carlito syrichta. The sequence goes on from NW_007143937.1 coordinate 417,868, forward strand.
TATTTTCTACCTCATATATGGTTTCTGTTGGTCAGGAATTTAGGAGTAATTTAGCTGAGTGGTTCTAGCTCAGGCTGTCTCATTAGTTGGCTGTCATCTGAGAGTTTAACTGGGGCTGGAGAATTCACCCTCAAGGTGTTTCACTCATATGGCTGGCAAGTTGGTGCTGGCTGTTGGCAGGAGGCCTCAGTTTCTTACTATGTGGACCTCTCCATAGGCTAAGTATGCTCATGAAGTGGTGGCTGTCTTCTCCGGACTGAGTGATGCAAGGGAGAGCAAGGCAGAAACTGCGGGCTCAGAAGTCACAAGTCATCATTTCGGTCCCATCCTATTGGTGGCATGAGTCAGTTCTATTCATTTTCAAAGAGGACTATATAAAAACTTGAATACCAAGAGCAAGAGTTAATGGGGGCTATCTTTGAGGCTGGCCAACAAGCACATTTGATAATTCTCATATTAAAATGGAGTATCTAAGGCTTAGAAAGATTACATAACTTGTTTAAGATCACATGGATAGTATTGGCAGAGCTGGGATTCAAATCCAGATTTGTCTATTTGCAAACATGCACGTATAAGCTCTGAATCATGAGGCTGTTACTGCATCCCAAGTATTTTCAAAATTGCAAAGCACCCTGCAAATAATTCTATTATTTGGTAGGCTGTTGCAGGAACAAGTATACTTTTATTAATGAGCAAGAGATAATGTATTCACCCACTCATTCATTAATTTATCCATTTAACAAATGTCCTTGGAATGCTTTATTCACACCAGGATCTGAGGTAAGTGACTTGGCCAAAATCATACAGCTGACAAATGGCAGAGAAGGATGCAAACCCAGGTCTGTGTAACTCTTAGCATAGTGCTCTTTCACCACCTATGAGGTTGTTTTGAGTTTATTTTGTATGTCTTCAGAGCATCTTGGTGAAGCCCAGAGAAGTGACATGACTTATCATAGTCTAAGAGAATACACTGCAGGAAATACCAGCTTTCTCTCCCAAAATGGTTCTATCCCCTGAAGCAGGCAAGCGTTCAAAATGACAAAAAAAAGAAAAAAAAAACCCTCAGCTGGCGCTAAGAAAAAATTTTGTTGTGTGTGACCAACACTAATTATTAGGGAAATGCAAATCAAAACCACAATGAAATACCACCTCACATCCATGCAGATGGCTAGTATCAAAAGTAAAACAAGAATAGAAAATAATAAGAGTTGACAGGGATGTGAAGAAATTGGAAAGCTTGTGCCCTGTTGATGAGAATGTAAAATGGTACAGCAACTGTGGAAAACAGTTTGGCCGTTCCTCAAAAAAATTAAAAATAGAATGATCATATGATCCAGCAATTTTACTTCTGGATATATATGAAAAAACTGAAAGCAGGGACTCAAAGAGAAATTTGTACACCCATATTCATAGCAGCATTACTCATAATAGTCAAAACATGGAAGCAACCCAAGTGTCCAAGTGTCCATTGAGGGATGAATGGATACCTAGAATATGGTATATACATACAACGAAATATTATTCAGCCTTAGAAAGGAAGGAAATTCTGACACATACTATAACATGGATGAACCTGGAGAACATCATTCTAAGTGAAATAAGCCAGTCACAAAAAAATTGCTGTATAATTTCATTTATATTAGGTACCTAGAATAGTCAAATGCTCAGAAACAGAAAGTAAAATGGTGGTTGTCAGGGGCTGGGAGAAGGAGGAGATGGAGAATTAGTTAGTGTTTAATGAATATAGAGTTTCAGTTTTGCAAATTGGAAAGAGTTCTGGAAAGGCATGGTGGTGATGGGAGCACAGCAATATAACATACTTAATGCCATATGATAATATATAAAACAATATGGCATACTTAATATTGTGTGGTATCTTATACAATGATATGACATACTTTGTATCTTATATTACATACAACAATATAACATACCTAATACATATTATATACATCAATCTGACATACTTAGTATCATATGATATTATATACAATATGATATATAATATATATTATATTCAATATGGTATACTTAATATTATATACTTAATATTGCTGAACTGTACACTTAAAAATGGTTAAGATGGTAAGTTTTATGTTATGCGTATTTTACTACAATTTAAGAAGATACTGTTGTGTCATTTAATTATATCTTGAAGACAGCCCCAGATGACAATCTGTCTTGTGGAAGAAGTAACGGAGGCTCAGAGATGCTAAGTCACTTGGTCAGAATCACATAGCTGGGAACCAGAGCTGGGGGAATTAAATCCAAATCCTTTCTACTAAAACACACAGCCTCCTTTTCTCTTGCTCCTGAGTGTGCAGTCCAGGGGAGGCCAGGTAAGCATTTCAACCTTGCTGGGGTAGCACTGTGTCAGTCACTTGATACGTCGGGAAGCCATTGGCTTTTAGGGTCTACGATTAAGGAGAGAAAAAAGGACTGGGGCTCTGGGCTCCCTGTCTAGGGACAGCTGAAATCGGAGCTACAGTGTGCTATGAGCGAGTTCTCTCCAACACATCCCAGGTGGGCCTGGGCTGCACAGCTGGGATAATTGGCTAGCCTGGGAGCACCAAGAAAGATATTTACAGGTCCACCTGCTGTTGTCAAATATTTTCCTGTACCAGCTGGGCCAGATACCCTTAGCTTTTAAAAATCCCTGAGATTCTGAGTGGGGAGTGTTGAGCGGCAGTATCATTGTGGGACCACGCAAGGAGCTGAGAGCTGACCGGAGGCTGTCTCAGCCTCCCCCGCTTGCCTTTAAGCTTTGTGCTTGTACTTTCCACCTGCAGTCTCTTGCTGGGAAAAGTGACACTTTAATTCAGAACAAGTGAAAAGGAGGCTACATTCGGCTTAATGAGAAGTGACCAGGGAACACGCCGGATTAACCAAGGGAGATTGTAAAGTGCTGTGTAAATAGCAACGGCTGGACCGCGGGGGGTGGCAAGGCAGTTGAGCCTGTCTGGAAGCAGCACCAGCTCCCTCACATGAGGCTGAGTTAGTGGTTTTGCAACCTGCTGAGATTTGGGACTTGCCAGATGCTGTCTAAATCAGACGGGCTGGTTCTGAAAGAGCTCCTGGGCCTTTCTGGGCCCTGCAGGAGCTTCTTGTTGGTTTGCAGGAGTGGGAGATCACCTGGACAAGAAAGAGAAGAAGAAAATGCTATTTGGGGAAGACCTATTAGGAGCCTGGAGTTGTACTGCATGTTTTCACACGTGGGTGGCTAAGAGCTTTGGAACTGTACACCCCCACCTTTGAACACTGCTTCTGTGCCTTGCTAGCTAATTGAACTTGGGGTTGTCTTTGAACCTCTCTGAGCCTCATGTTCATCGTGTATAGAAGGGAGTTAATACCTGATGGGTTTGATGGGGGAACTAGCGAGGTTTAGCCCCATACCCTCCACATAATCAGCACTTAATCCGTGGAATTTGTTATTTTCATTGTACTATTATAATCTCGATGTTTATGAGGAATAATCCATCATCAGTGGCTCTAGAGAGACGTATGGAGGGTGACCAGTTTTCAGTATTGGTCATCTCTCTTTTTTCCTACAGCAAGTGTCAGCAAACTCTTTTCTGTAAAGGGTCATGTAGCAAACATTTTTGGCATTATGATCCAGCTGGTCTCTGTTGCAACTACTCAACTCAAAACCAGCCGGAGACAGTATGTAAACAAACGGACATGGCTGCATGCCAATCACACTTTATTGACAAAAATAGACAGTCTGCTGGGTTTAGTCTGTGGGCCATGGTTTGCTGACTCTTGTTCTACAGCAATTTATCTAAATCTTTACTCTTTGTTTATTATTTATTTTAGATATAGGGTCTCACTCTGTCACCCAGGCTAGAATGCAGGGAGGAAATCATAGCCCCCTGCATCCTTGCAGTCCTGGGCTCAAGCAATCCTTCTGCCTCAGACTCCTGAGTAGCTACAACTATAGATGTGCGCCACCATACCTGGCTACTTTTTAAAATATTTTTTTGTAAGGTCGAGGGGGGATAGGTCTTGCTATGTTGCTTAGGCTAGTCTCGAATTTCTGGCCTCCAGTGGCCATCCTGCCTCAGCCTCCCAAAGATGTAAAAAAATTACAGGTGTGGGTCACTGCACTTGGCCTAACTTTTCTTTAATACCTGATCATTTTTCATCTTGTATTATAGCTGGTGGTGAATGTGCCTGATCTTGCCATTTGGATAAAAATCTGAATGCATTCTGGAATTGCTTTAGTGTATCCCCAATTTCTTCTAAATGGGGAACACAATAAATGCTTCCTCATTAGAAAAGCATCATGGGGGGTTCAGGAAGGTGAAGTGGTTAGGAGCACAAGATTGAAGATGTGCCTAGATTCAAATTCTGGTGACTCTGTAATGGAGATATAAGAGTACCCACTTCATTGAGTTGTTGGAAGGATTGAATGAGATGAATGTAAAATTCTTAGTGATGTGCTTGGCATGAAAGTAAACACATCTTAAGTGTCAACAGAAGGGACAGATTCCTCAACTAGAACCAGGATATCCCAGATGCTCAGTAAGTATTTGCAGAATGCTACTAATGAAACCTGAGGGAAAATCTCTTCCTTTCTCTGAGCCTCAGTGTCCTCATCTGTAAAAAGGCAGTAAGAAGTGTGTTGAGGGCTGGCATGAAGAATCTAGTGGGACAGTGTGGTTGAGGACATTTGGCAAATCATACAGGGTCTCTAACTATGGAGCTGCTTTTTCAAGTATCATCTGCAGTCTTCTCGTCTGTCTCCTTATCTGCTTAGTAGCCCCTAGCCCTCAGCTCTCCCTCCCCTAATTCTTTTTGACAAGAGTTTATCCACCTTGCTGCTATGGACATTTGGGGCTAGAGATTTCTCTCTTGTGAAGAGCTGACCTGTGCATTGTAGGATGTGAGTAGCATCCATGACCTTTACCCAGAAGCGCTCCCTACCCCACCAGTTATGACAATCAGAAATGACTTCAGACATCGCCAGATATCCCCTGGGGGTGCAAAATTGCCCCCTGCTCTGGTTAAGAGCCATTGCCTCAGAACAAGCCTAAGACATATAGCAATGCAAATTTTTGAAGGAGGAAGAGGTATCTGCGGTCTTCTGTTCTTCAGAGCTACATGGAGAAATGGTTTCTTTATCTGCAAAACTCTAAAGTGGCAAAGCGTGACCTCAGGTAAGTGACTTAACCTCTGCAAGTCTCAGTTTCCTCATCTGTCAGTTACAAAAAAATTCCTACACTTCCAGGATGGTGGTGAGGACTCAGTAAAGTAGTATAACCACGTTGCTAAGCACACAGTGAATACTGAATAAATCATAACTATTCTTTTTACTGTGTTTTTTCGTTGTGGTTATTGACGATATGATAAAGTTCCCTTCTGCCTCTGGAATTCCAGATTTAATTTAAACATTCATGGCACAGTCTGCAAGCTGAAATAAATGGACTGGATTTGACTTTCAGACATGTTTTATGTGACCTTCAACATGATTAAAAAGTGTTTGAATTCATAGCTTACATTTAAACATTGGGAGATTTTTACCTGGAAATCCAGATTTAGGTCTTTTTCTTAAAAATTGGGGAATTAGCCGGCCCAAGAGCTCTAGATCCACCTGCCAGCAAGCTACTAGATGGAGCCGGTGCTTGCCACCTCCACTGGGCGAGGTGTGTGCCCTCCTTCTCCTCCACAGCTTCACCAATTTCATTTCAACTTCCCTTAATAGTGTTTTTCTTTTGGTTCCTGCAAGTTTTTGAGCTTGCAACTTTCATATCTGGAATTCTTTTTTACAACCCTCAGAGTTGGCGATTCTTATCCAGCTTTTTCAATTCTATTCCTTAAAGATGATCCACCTGTGAGTGTGCATCACTTCCAATGCTCCACCCAGCCTCAGTGTCCCTTTGACTTTCTCACTCTTGACACAGAGCCAGGCAGGATCATCTCCACGCCGTCAAGTCAGCCTGGGGTGCTGTGCAGGTCTGAGGTTTCGGCACCCCCATTCTGTTATCTGTTTCCATTCTCCCTGACCCATGTTGTCCCCCAATTCAATCTTCCCCAGTGAAACCAGAACTGTCAGCTTCTCGACAACCGTTTATCAGACATGAGGAAATAACAGCTTTTAACCACAGTTCTTATGCTTGAAGACTGTGATCAAATTCCAAACCATTTCCAGAAGTACCCCTTGGGGCCCAGGAGAAGACGTGGTTTCCATGATAACAACTCCTTGCTGTCTCCTGTCTCCAGCATCTCGGAAGAGAAGCAGATCTTACCTCCCAATGGTGCCAGAGGAAATTTAACTACAAAACCCAGAAGGAATGACATATTCAGAGACAACAGCACCACCTTGATGAGGACCTGTAATCAGAGGTGCTGTCCATGACTGCGGCTATGATAGAGAAACACACACCACCATCCCCCCCACACCAGACATCTCTTCCAGGATTGCCTGGACCAGCGTACACAATGGAGAGTTGCAGGGGCTAGGTTTGGGAGACAGGCACAAGCTTTTTCTTCACAGGGTTATAGCCTCTCCCTCACACTATCTTGGGACTGAAGTACTTTCCTGAGACTTATTATTCGTTTTTTACAAAATAAGTAAGCAAGAGAGAAAACAGAAAGTTAAACTAGGAAAGGCTGGGGAGGTAGGGAAGATGCTTCCTTGGTTTTAAAAAAGATAACTTATGCAAATCAGCCAGGCATGGTGGCTTGTGCCTGCAATCCTAACACTTTGGGAGGCTGAGGTGGGAGGATTGCTTAAGCCCAGAGGTTCGAGACCAACCTGGGCAACATAGCAACACCTCATCTCTGTAAAAAATTAAAACAAATAATGGGATGTGGTGGCACGCACCTGTAGTCTGAGCTACTCAGGAGGCTGAGGCAGAAGGATCACCTGCACCTTGGAGATCAAGGCTGTGGTGAGCCATGATCATGGCACTCCAGTCAGGTGACAGAGTGAGACCCTGACTCAAAAATAAATAAATGAAATAAAAAGACATCATACGCAAATTATTAATACTTAGAGGTCTCTGATATTTAAAAATAACTTCACATTAATGATCATATTTATTTGATTGACTCTGCCTCGGAAGCTGCATTGATAACCATGGTGAACATCTACTGAGTACTTGTTTTAATGTATGTCCGTGACCATATTTAATTCTCACAACAATCTTTCCTGGGTATTGTGTTGACCATTTTAGGTGTAAACTGAGGCTCCGACTGGTTAAATAGCTTTCCCTAGGTCACACAGTCAAGTAGTGGTCAAGAATATGGACCCATACCCAGGTTTGTCTGATTCCGAAGTCCGCAATTCTATCTGTACATTATGTACCCCCTTATTTCAGTCTGAGTAGAGACTAAAGTAAGGGGGTACATAATGTATAGATAGAATCACAGACTGGGTTAAATCTATAGGGGAGAGTAGAGAACACTGAATTTCTAAAGGCAGTGGATAGAGCTACCTTATCTATCATTTTATCCCCCATGTCTAGTGCAGCACCAGAAACATAGTAGGTGATCAATAATCAATATGCATTGGATTCATGAGAGAGCAATGATTAATTAAAATAAATGCATTTCTATTGATGGACTTTCAGGCAAGGGGACGAGATATGTTTGTATTGCAATTGTCTGCTTGATTTTCTTTCTCTACCTCTGAATTGTGAACACTTGTTTCTGTAATGGTGTCTATATTCATTTGTTGGGGTTATCATAAGAAAACACCATAGACTGGGTGACTAAAACAACAGAAATTTAATTCACATAATTTTGGAGGCTGGAAGTTCTAGATGAAGCTAGTGGCAGGTTTAACTTTTTCTGAGGCATTTCTCCTTGGCTTGCAGATGGCCACTTTCTCACTGTGTTACATCTCTCTACACATGCATTTATCTGGTGTCTCTGTGTCCTAATCCCTCTTCTTATAAGGACACCAGTTATATTGGATTAAGGCCCACTCTAATGACTCCATATTAACTTAATTACCTTTTTGAAGGCCCTATCTCCAAATACAGTTGCATTTTGAGGTACTGGGGGTCAGGGTATTTCCATGTGAATTTGGGGAGCAGAGTATACAATTCAGCCCATAACAGTATCTGTATCATTCACTTTTGTATTCACAGAACTTCACAGAGGGTCAAGCACCCAATTGGATAAGTAGGTTTGATAAGTGAATGAAAGAAAGAATAAAAGATGGAAGGATATATGAGCAGATGGGTGGGAGGGTATATAAATGAATAAATGGATAGATGATCATTTGGTGGTTGGATGGATGGATGGATGGATGGATGGATGGATGGATGATGATGAACTGATGATGGATGGATGGCAGGTAGGTAGATGGGTAGATAGGTGGTTTGATATATGGAGAGATGGATATGGATCATGACAGCTCACCACAAGGGAAGGTCTCCCTCCAAGATATCACCACCGGACAGGGACCCATGCTTGTACAATATCACCTTATCTCCAGATCTAAAACATGTTTCCACCAAAGGTCTTTCCACCAAAGGTTGTGTTTTACTCCTTAGCATTTATTACCATCTTACAGGTTAAGTATTCTACTTATGTATTTTGTTTATTGTCTCTCTCTCCCAACTAGACCCCTAGGGATAAGAGGTTTTGTCTGTCTTGTTTACTTTTCTATTCTGAGCCTAGAAGAAAGTTGTCACACAGTAGGTGTTCAGTAAATATTTGGTAAATAATGCACGAGTGAGTCAACCTCCTCTTATGCCATCCCCCCAAAATCTGGATACTTCAAATTTAACAGAAGATGCTCCTCCTTGAGAAAACTTCCCTGACCATTCAAGTTTTCAGGAATTCTCATGCTTCCCCAGAGGTGAGAAGTATGTTGGTCTATTCTCGCCAGCAGCTAACTATCCATTCCCATATTAATATGCCTTAATAAAATGAATGTACAAGTAAAACAGCTTGTACATCTACAAATTGCAGATTCCCTAACCCCACCCCAAAATGAACTGAATCCAAGCACCTAGGTGCAGGCCCTGGATATTCCTCTTCCAGCATGTTCTAAGTTACACGGTCCTTGAATCAACTTTGAGAAATTGTGCAGACACTGGGAATCTGAGGTTATAACTGCTTGAGAATATAGTCTTCTGTGTTTCTTTATTTCTTGCAAATAGCCACCTGGGAGCTTTCCCTCTGTATGTCTTAGAATGACTCAACTTCCTCTGGTAGACATGTACAAACTATGTCACATAGAGACCTTTTCAGATTACTGATAGTGGATGTGAGAGAGGCACTTGAGCCCCAACAGGTTTTATGAAGACCAGATCTTTTGGTGCTTTTGTTACAGGGTCTCAAGTGCTCCCAAGAAGTGGGCAGATCCAAGGGCAAAGATCCCAGGGACCAGCTGATTTATTTCCATGCCTTTATTCACACACCTCCTCTTAGCCCTCCCCCTGCCCTTGAACTTACAATGTGTGTGGCTGTGGTACTATGTTGAAAAGAGGTTAGGAAATTTATCACTGGGGAAAGAATATTTTTTTTTCTTCTTTGTTGTCTTTTGTTTTGTTTTGTTTTTTGAGTTGGAGTCTCATTCTGTCACCCAGACTGGAGTGCAGTGGCAGCTCCGGGCCACCACAGCCTCGACTGCTGGGCTCCGGCGATCCTTCTGCCTCAGCCTTCCAAGTAACTGGAACTACAGGCACGCACTACCACACCTGGCTCATTTTGATTTATTGTAGACATGAAGTCTCGCCAAGTTGCGCAGGCGGGTCTCAAACCTGTGGGCTCAGGCAATCCACTCACCTCAGCCTCCCAAAGGCGCGGGATTACAGCCTGAGCCACCGAGCCCAGCTTTGTTGTTGTAAATGTGTTTGGAAATTGACCAGGAACTCTTATTTCCCTCCTGCCTCCTCTTTCCCTTCTTCCTCTCTTCTTTCTCTCTCTCCTCTTTTTCCATCTCCCCCTCTCCTTCCAACAGCTGCTATATATTGAGAATGTAGCATGAGTCTGCCTCTGTTTCAAGAGTTTTACAAGTATTGTTCCATTGAATCCTTCTGACGACCCTCTGAAGTACAACTATGACCTTCCCTGCTTCACTTATGAGAAGGCTGGGGTTCTGAGAGGTGAAGTCACTTGCTCAAGGTTACACAGCTACCAGGCAGAAATGGGATTCAAACCCGTGTTGTCCAGTGCTAAACAAAGCTCATGCTTATGACTACAACCACAAGGACACATACGTCCAAATGCTTGCATGGGATGCTTAGATGACAGGGAGTGATGGGGACTGTGACAAATTGAAGAATGCTTACCCGTATAAAGGAAGCTCCCACTACTCATCTCTATCTAAATATTGCCAGGTGGGGGTCTTCTGACTTTTCAGTCAGTCACGTGTGGCTACTTACATTTAAGTTAATTAAAATAAAACAAAACATTCAGCTTCCTGATCCTACTAGCCACGTTTCATGTGCTTTGTGGCTACTATATCCGTCCCAACAGATATGGCTCATTTCCATCATCACACAATGTTCTACTAGACAGTTCTGTTGAAAATCAAACTCTAGTCCTGACCCTTTTCTCTGTTACTCCCCCCTAAAAAATACTTCTGTGTATGATGTTCTTCCAGGGAAGTCACTGCTAGTGACAAGATAGCTCATCTGGAGAGAGAAAAGAAAATTACATCATATATGTTAATAAAAGAAAGCCCACCTTCTTCTCTCTGTAAATATGTACATTGCTAGTGCCCTTCTGGAGACTTTTCCCTGCCTCTGATTAGTTCAGAAGAGTAATTCTTGAAAAGCATTTCAGAACAGACAGATGCACAACAAACCCTTGGAAGAGCTTTCTGAGGGTGCATGCTGCCAGCGGTTACACCTGGGAACCCCCACCCTGATGCTGTGTCTACCATTGTCTCTGCAAGGGCATTATTGGAGTAAGTTAGTACAAGTTAGTCCTAGATCAGTGATGAGAAAGAAAATTAAATGGGGGCTTTCAAATGCATCAAAGAGGAAAGAGTTCTTGGTGGGAATGTAGGACAGCTAATAAAAGAAGACAAGCTTGAAATTAATGATGATTCAAAAATGCCAGAGTTACCAAGGTTTTTAAAAAAGTATTCAGTGAGAAAGACAAAGTGGAGAAATTGGAACATTTACCAGACATGAAGAAATTGCAAGAATAGTTATCAGCCAAGAGGTAATTAGAAAAGACTTGAACGAGCTGGGGCATCCGCAGGGTTGGCAGAGGGTAAGGCACAGATATAAAGTGAATCTGCCAAATTGCTCGTGATTCAGGACCCGGATGGGTGGGGAGCCAGAATATTAGATGAGAAGAAAGCCAGAGGAAGAGCTATCTTTGCAGAAAGTTTGCTTAGAATAGCCATCTGGAATCGTAACAAGAAGACTTAATGAAGAATTGGAATGAGCAGCATAAAAAGAAAGAAGTGAACCTTTTCAGGATGGTAGACAACTAATTGCAAGAGACACGAAAGAGTCAGTCAGATGGAGATCAAAGTGTCAACTTTATTACTGATGAAAAGTTTTTTTGGAGGACACAGCTTGAAAATAGTTTTCTGAATTGAATTTACCCCCCACCCCAACTTCTTGCAAACCAATGGGACAATGTCTGCTCTGGTAAACCCAGGAATGCATTTTCTCTGCAGGCAAGCAGATCCCAAGAGAAGGGTGAGGGGAGAGTGAACTGAGCACCTTCAATTTCTTCTTCCAGATGCACCAATCAGGTGGGGCAAGAGGTCAGGGGTGCCACTCTACTGGAGGTCCTCCTATAGAGAAACATGAGGAATGGAGAATAAACATTCCTTTCTCCTATTCCATCGCCCTCCCCCCAAAACACCAGACCATCTCGAGAAAATGGCATATGGGTTTTGATTATATGTGAGAATCAGAATTGCAAAGTCATCAGAATTTAAGGAAAATGTATGGGGCTTCCTGGGATTGGTGTCTCTCTTATTCGTTCTCGTTCTTCATTACTAGATTTGTACATGAACAGACTATACTGATTCCTAACTCAGTCAGTTTCTTACTGCTTCTGCTTTCCGTGGATTATCACATTGACTCTATGAGTCAGGTGCTATTATCATCTCTCCATTTGATTAGTAGGAAAACTGAGGCTCAGAGATGTTAAATATTTTGCTCAAGGTCACTCAGTTAGTAGGTAGAGGAGACAGGATTTGCCTTCAAATCCTGGTATGTGTTCTTATCTACTACATGCTACTCCTGTCCCAGGACAGACAGAGGACCTAACTGTCATGACCTCTTTTCTTTGTCTTTGTACCAGACCAGGAGATGAGTGTGTGAATCCACAGGCTTTGAGTGTCTTATCCTATCCAGCAGAAACTGGAAGCCCCTACCTTTCAGTGTGGTCTATTGCAGATATAATACAGGCATTGAATGAACAGAAAAACAACTCTGGAGTCAGACAGATCAACATTCATGACTTTGAACAAGTCACTTCTATCTGGGCCTCAATTCTTTTTTGTTTTTTGGCCTATAAATAGGAATTTTTTTTGTTTCATAGGCATGTTATAAGAATTCAGTGAGATACTGAGTGTTAAAACATAGCAAAGTAAACATGGGATAACTGTTTATTATTCTTTTAGCTATGGAGGAGTCAGGATAGGAAGTGTTAGTCTTTTCACTGTTTACCCGGTTATGACAAGCCACTTCATGCCACTATGTTTTCACCTATGGTGTTCCTTTTGCCTCAGTTGCTCTTCCTTCCCAGTTCCTTAACTCCCCCTGTTTGATGACCTCCCACTTGTCCTTCAAGATGTGACTCAACATTCACCTGTTTGGAGCCCTCTTAGATTCTCCCAAGCAGAATGAGCTGCTGCCTTGTATGCATTTCTACTCAGCTCCCTCTTCTCTCCTTATTAGAGTTCCTAAAATATGATATTACAGTGATCTAATAACTTGTCTTTCTTCTCAACTAGGCTAGGAATTTTCAAAGCTAGAGAACCATGTCTGATTCATCAAAGTGTTCCCTCATTTGACATGGACACCGTGTGAAATGCTCAACAAACATTTAAGTAAATGAATACATACTGTATTCGTGATCTATTGCTGGTTAACAAATCATTCTCTAAAACAGTATAATAAGTTTGGAGTCTGGGTATGATTTAGCAGGGTCTTCTGGCTCTGGGTCTCTTACAAGGTTCAACTGGGAAGGATCCACTTCGTCTCCCTCATGTGGTTGTAGACAGAACACAGTTCCTTGGAGTTGTTGGACTAGGACCTTAATTCTCAGTTGAGCTGTTGGTCAGAGCCCTTCCTTGATTCTTTGCCATGTGGGCTTCTCCATAGAACATTTCACTACATGGAAGCAGCCTTCAACAGAGTGCACAAGAGAAAGGGCAAGAGAGAGTGCCCATAAGAGAGTGCTAAACAAGAGGGACTCATGTCTCTTGTAACCTAGTCATGGAAGTGATATCCCATTACCTTTTCAGTATTCCATTCATCTGAGGCAAGTCGCTAGGTACAGCCAGCACCTGGGGGAGTGAATCGCACATGTTGGGAGGCAGAGATCACCAGGAGGCACATCAGCAGGTGCCAGCCATGCTTAACCAGGCAGGGGTAAGAAAGAAGAAGGAAAGGAAATACCAAAGGGAGAGGATGAAGAGAGAGTAGAGAAGAAGAAATCATGCTACCCACACAGTGGGTGGGTTTGGTTGCTTCACAGGTGACAGCCTAATGACCACAACCAAGGAGGATTTAGCTTTGGGATTTTATTACTTGCAAAAAGTAAGGAGAACACTAGGGATAGCTCCCAAAGCAACAGCTCCCTGAGCTGGAGTTTGGGTCTAGTTTTATAAGCATAGGGTAATGAGGCATGATCTGATGGATCCTGCAATGAGGTGATGCTGAGAGGCGTGATCTAACTGGATCTGCCATGGGGTGATGCCAGAGATCAATCTGATTGGATCCTAGGCCCTGCCATGTGGTGTCTGCTTCTTTTTTTTAAGCAGAGTTTTTGCTTCTTTTTTTATTTTAGAGTTGTGGGGTACAAGTGGGGATTTATTACATAAGTAGATGTCTGCTTCTTATTCAGTCCTCGCTCCTTGGTCCTAACCCTTAGGTTTCTTCTGTGGTTGCATGCTTAGTTCATCTGGGCATGCCCAGGTTATGTGACCTTCAACCTGTGAGTCTGTGACAACTAAAAAAAACCTCACAACTTTGGTCCATAAAAGTTGAGCCACATTGATCTGGTATAGTTACAATAAGAAGAAAGGAAGGAAGAGAAGAAGAGGAGATTGGTTAGCAAACACTGATTTGGAGTTTACTGTGTTCCCACTAAGGTGATATGAGACACAGGTGCCATGGCTTGGCCCCTGTCTGTGGGCATCTGTGAAGATGGGGGACTAGAACACCCACATGAGGGATGATTAGTAGCAACTCAGGGTCATCTGGGGGAGGAAGTACATGGTTCATCAGACCACAAGTGTTATGAGATTGAGATATAGGTGAACTCATTGGGTCTGGTGTGCTAAGAAAGTTGAAACCTGAGTTGTGGCTTGCAACATGGGTAGATTTAGGATATGAAACTGGCATGCTAATGGAGAGAGGGACAGTGTGGGAAAACACTCAGAGGTGAGAGACTTCTTGGGGAAAAGGGTCTCCAAAATACCCATCACAAAATATTCCAGGAGGGCATCAGTGGGGATGAGTTTGTGGTTATAAAAGCACCTGGAGACCAGACTTTGCAGAGTCTTGAGATTCTGAGATAATTTTGAATTCCATCTGGTGAACATCTAGGAGACTTCGAAGGTGGTTGGGCAGAGGCAGGGTGAAGTAGGGTTAAGCACAGAAATTTAGAATCTAGAACACTGGTTTTCCAATCCCCAGTTTCACTAATTATGAACTGTGAGAAGCTCTTGGGGCAAGTGACTCAAGCTTTCTGAGTCTCAGTGTCTTCATGCTAATATCTTCTCCTTGTTTTTTTTTTCCATGATTAGATGAAATAATTCATGAAAAGTGCTTAGCATAGTGCCTCTCACCTGATGAGCTCTCAACAACAATAATAGTTACCATTTCTGTTATTATTATTTCTGGGTTGGGAATGGGAGACACGGGGAGAGATAAAGAAGTTTTAAAATGTCAAAGTCTTCTTCTTGGTGGCAAAACATTCAGCTGGCCCTTTCCCTTGTCTATTTCTGGTTGTGGACTGTGACAGATGAGCAATAGGGGTGTAAAAGTGACAGATGTGTCCATATAGTACAGGACAAAAAGAGGAGGGACAGAAGGAAGCAGGGCTGAGGAATGACCTCACAATGCCTGGAATCGTGGTCAATGGAGCTGCAGAGCTTTAAGAAACTGGCTTTACAAAAATGTCATTCTGAAACCAAGGCAAGGGCACTGGCCCTGCCATTATCATTCAGGGGGAGGGGCCCAACTTGGATTCCAAAGATGGGCGGTTCCTTGGAGGTCAATGGGATGAACATACACCCTTGTACCATATTGTTACTTTTTGAAGGAGGTTGCTGATCTGAGCAATTGTGGTAGCGCCAGCTGGGAGGGCTGTAAGTTAAGATCCTGAGCTCTGTGATGATGGGGTTAGGTCCTAGATAAGTTGAGAAGTAGAGAAAGTTTGCTTGCTTTTTTGAATCCTTCATTTTGTTCTCTAAAACTCCTTTTCTGTTTAGATAAAATGTTCCTTTCTGACAGTATCTCATGCCATCCTTCTTTCTCCTTCCCTTCTTCCTAAAAAGATTCACCAATCCTGGTTTACAATCACTCCAATTCTGTTTTTTGCTCTATTATCTATTATAAAGCAGTGGTTCTCATACTTTTGAATTTCAAGTACTAGTGCATTTTCCATGTTGATGCTACCATGAGAGATATATTTAGAAGGTGATATAGCTACAGCAAAGATACAAGTGCATCTCAACATGGAGGTTGCCAAGTCTATGATTTTTCAAATAAATGCCTTTAAAAATTATTCCATAAATGGCATTTTAAAACCCCAAACAAGGAAGGAAGAGTGATCGCAAATAAAAGGCAATCTTCAAACTGAATAATGTTAGCTTTATAAGAAATTTCTCTATGTCGACCTTATTTTTTTGCGCCTCAGATTACCATTTAGAAAATGGCATCATAGATAATTTATGCTAAGATGTTACTGGCTTGATAACACGTTCATTTGGGAAATATCAAACTCCTCCTATGTGTCAGCCCTGTGTCAAATGTTGAGCCTATGAAAATGAAGGAAACTTGGTATTGGATGTCAAGAAATTCACAGTTTGGCTGGGAAAGCATTTGGAAACAATGATGCTGATAGCAATGCAATGCCTCAGAGTGATGTGGGCTTTTCTAGCAATTTAGACAAAATTCTATAAGTGGTCAGGAGGGAAAGATGGAGAAAGCTTCAAAGATAAGTAGGTGTCTTAGTCCATTTATCATTGCTATAAAGGAATACCTGAGGCTGGGTCATTTATAAAGAAAAGAGGTTTATTTGGCCCACAGTTCTACAGGCTGTACAAGAAGCATGGCACCCATCTGGCACCCATCTGCATCTGGTGAGGGCTTCAGGAAGATTTTGATCATGGTGGAAGGGGAAGGGGAGCTGGCACGTTATATGACTAGCGAGGAAGAGTGAGAGACACAGAGAGAGAAAGAGAGAGACAGAGAGGAGAGAGAGTTGCATGCCAAGCTGTCTTTAACATTCAGCTCTCATGTAAACTAATAGAGGCATAACTCACTCACTCACTCTTCACCACAGGGATGGAACCAAGCCATTTATGAAGGATCTGCCTCCTTGCCCTATGACCCATGACCCAAACATCTTTCACCAGACCCTACCTCCAACAGTGGGGATCAATTTTAACATGAGATTTGGAGGGAATAAATATCCAAAATGTTAGGGTACAGCAGGGACAGGGTGAGGGTGGAGAGGCGCGGCGAGGCGCACAGCACTGCCAGGGCTAGCAAGCCAGAGTTGTGCGCCGAGAACCCAGAGATCCGAGGAAATTGCAAAGAATTGCGACACACAAAAAGATAAAGAAAGAAAAGTTTATTTTAAAGCAAATTAGAGAAAGAGAAGGAAGAGAGAAGACTCACCTCCCCAAGGTGGGGGAGGGGACAAAAGCCAGGAAGCATGGTGACAGCCATGGCTCAAAGAGCCTGTGGCCACACCAGATTCTAGCAAGGCAATGGCTGCTGGTTGCTTGTGGTTGAGTCCTTTTAACCATTCCCCTTGATGGGGGAAGATCATTAGGGTGATTGGGTGGTGGTCTGCTTCCACATCATGACAAAGGGGCAGGCAAGCTCAGATACTGATGATGTCAGGTGATGGACAGTAGGCAGATGGTTGGGTTAGTCACATGATTGCTGCCATGGTGGGACTTCTTTGTGTCAAGTAGGTTAGCCCTGGGGGAGAGTGATTCCTGCAAAAGACTTGTTAGACATTTGCAATTCACAGACTCAGACATTTGTAACTCACAAATTCCTTGACCAAAGGTGGGGTGGTCCTTTGGGCTGTCCTGATCTTGTATCTGAAGGAGATTTGCCTAGGGGGGATGGGATAGGCTACTGTTTGTCCTGCAGTAGAATGTCTGAATGCTTTCTAATGGTTACACTGAGGCAAAAAGACTAAAGAATAAGCTAAGTTTCTTCTAGGTTTCTATAGCTTTCACAAACTATTAGGAGGGCATTCCAGACAGAAGGATCTGCCTGGCAGAGGGTATGCTGTTAAGAGCTGTCATTTATCCAGAATCTCTAGTGAGCTAGGTGCTTTAATGTTACCTCATTTCAACTCAACAACACCTCTATAAGGTAGATATTAAAATTCTCATTGTACCATAGAGAAAAAAAGGAACTTCAGGAGGGAACGCAACTTGTTGGTGATTGCATGTAAAAGGCAAGCATGGGGTTTGAATCTAGCTAGCTCTGCCTGAGATCAAAACTCAAGTATTGAACCATTCCAAAAAGCCTTCAGTGGCTCTCTGATCTTACCAATACTCCCTTATATTGCTTATATATGAAAAAAGAGACAGGAAATGCAAACTAGGGTTAGATTGTCAGTAGGTAAAGTTGTGAAACAAAAACCAAGATGCTCAGATAAATTTGAATTTTAGATAAACAAGGAATACAGTTTTTAGTATAAGTATGTCCCAAATATTACACAGGATGTAATTTAAGAAATATTCCTTATTCATCTGAAATTCAAATTGAACTGGGTGTCCTATATTCTTATTAACTACATCTGTTCGCCTTTTAAAACAGGTCAACACTTTTACATTTACATTCCAACCAGAGCTTTGAGAACCTAAGAGTAACCTGAGTAAAAAATTCTTGCCTCCCATGAAAACCCAAGTTCCCACATTGCTAAGCAGAAACTGAATTTCAATTAAGCAAGTTGGATTTAAATTAGCTCCCTCCAAAGCCCCCAAAATCTCTTCTGAGCAGTTTGTTTTGCTCAAGAATATGATCTGTGTGGAGAATGATGTGGAAAAGACTGGTTTCAAATATCGCCTTGTCTGTGAAAGGAAGAGATTGCATGGCATGAGGGACTTAGACCTTCCCAACTTGAGGATTCCATAGTCCTGCAGGGGCTTTTCAGAGCCTCCCATGCCCAGCCTCATTTTCTCTCCTATTCTAGGCAGCTGGAGTCCAGCTTTGCCTCCCACCTCGAGAATCCCTTTGTAGGTATTGGCACACCTAACCCACTGCAAGCTGGGAGGGAGTGCACTTTAGAGCACTTAACAGTGACAAGAGCTTCCCTTTCTTCTCTTTTCCCTGCTATTTGACAAACAAGAGGGTTGTTTAATCACAGAAAGCAGACTGAAGTGGGTTTTTATCATGAGCCATTCGCTAAAGGGATCAAATTTGGGTTGCCTTTGAAGAAATGAAAGTGTCTTCTTTCCCTTCTTCTTTTCTGTTCCATCAGCTTTAAAAAAAAAAAAACCGAAAGTAACTGTTTAAAGGGAAAATGCGTGCAGACATACAAAGTTCCCTGTTGGTTAAAGATGTGTAATCAAACTTTTGGGCTAATGAAATCTAAGAAATCTTTTTTTGTTCTACTACAATTTTACTGCAAACTCTCTGATACGGGTCTTCTTATTTTGCCCTCTGCATGACTGGGACTGCCAAGAATTTGGGGTCCAACAGCTTTGCTCGTCTAGAAGTTGCTTGGGAGTGGGTGCTAGAGGAAACACAGATGCAGAAACTTTGCATGCACTATTGAATGTAATCCTCCCAAACATCCTATCAGATAAATGATGTGCTCTACACTTTACAGATAAGGAAACTGAGGCTTATGGTGGTTTGTCTAGATGAAGTAAGATGAAGACCTTGGGGAGTCTTGGCCATTGGGCGAGTGTTAGAATGAGGAAGCTGATGCTGCTAATTTGACACCCACTGAAAGGCTTTGTTAACTCACCCTAGTTCCACCCTTTGCTGCAGAATTACTCATCCTTACTCTCACAATATTAAACCTAAGCCTGCTATTGTAATGTGGGTAGTTTTTCTCTTCTCTTTATGAGATGATGTAGAACAAATAAAAATCTTCCCACCTTCCTGACAGCTTAGAAGGAACAGGCCAAGGAAGGCAACACGCTGATTGGAAAATAGATACCAGTGTCTTAAAAGAAAAAAATACACAGAAGTGAATGACATGCTTGTGCTGGTCAATAAAGAGGATTGTTGACCACTTTGGAAATGTCCAGGATTCTAGCACATAGACACCACCTGTTCACTAAGTGATTAAAAACATCCATATGTTTCTCAGAAACCTACCTGATGTGGTCAACTTCCTACTACAGTTCTTTTCTACCACACGATGGACAACGACGTAACTAATTTGCAAGGGTCACAATGATGGAGAGTAGAGTTAAAGTAGAGACAGGGAGAATTCAGGTGATAATGATCAGCTATGTAAGTCCACTAATTCATTCATTCATTCAAATATTCATGTGATTACTCAAGAACATCGGTTGCATTCTCACTATGTGCCTGAACCTGGTTGGGGTGTTGAAATGATAGCCATGAACAAGACAATATCTGCCCACAAGGAGTGTTTATTCTAGAAGATGGAAGAGGTGCAGACAGCTTTGAGTGATGAATTGCATCATGTATTATGTAATAGAAACACATGGCAATTGTTTCATGTGTAACTGGAAGGAGCTGCTGTCAGGCTAATCTTCCTTGAGGGAGGCAGATTTTGAGTTGAGATCCGAAGAATGAATAAGAATTACCTAGGTGAGATGTGGGTGGCAGTGGGAGTGAGAAAAGAGTGTCCCAGGCAGAGACAGCTGATGTGCCAAGATTCAAGGGGGAAGAAAACAACAATGTGGTGAGTTCTTCCTTCTGTCACTGCTTCTTCTACCCCAGTGTTTGTGACATCTCCCTGCCTGCACAAAATGAACCCTAATCATCGGAAGGCTTAGATCCTGCCTATAGCTCCCTGGGATCTGACCTAGTTGGGGATTTGAAATTCTTGAAGAATCTGATAAAAATCTTTTCGGGGGGCGGTGTTCATTGACCTCCGTAGACCTCTGGCTTCAAAATGAAGTACAAATACTTGCCAGGCACAGTCGCTCATGCCTGTAATCCTAGCAATTTGGGAGGCCGAGGCAAGAAAAATGCCTGAGCCCAGGAGTTTGAGACCAGCCTGGGCAACATAGAGAGACCTCGTCTCTACAGTAAATCAAAAATATCAGTTGGCCTGATAGTGCTCTCCTGTAGTACCAGCTACTTGGAAAGCTGAGGCAAAAGGATCACCTGAGCCCAGTGAGTCGAGGCTGTGGTAGCCACGAACATGCCACTGCATTCCAACCTGGCTAATAGAGTGAGACTCTGACTTAACAACAACAACAACAACAAAATACGAATACTTTAGTGGGACATTCAAGCCACTGGGATATCTTCAGATTCTTCTCTGGTTGCATCCCTATTCCCGATACTGGGAAGAAGCTCTGTTCTAGCTCTGTTCTCTCTGCCTCCTGGTTTTAATCTAAACCCTCCCCTCTGCCTGGGACTTTTCTGCTTCCACCTGCTCTCCTGGGGCTCTAATTGTTCAAGACTCAGCCCAACCATTGCTTCCTCTAAGAATATCCCCTTGGGCTGAACGAAGAACCCTTCTCAAAGCGTCCCCATTAGACTGATCACTGAATTCTGGATTTTGCCTATTTAATGGTTTGCCTGGGATCTTCTTGAGGGCAGGGCCTGTGGTTATGGCTAGACCCTTCTGTGCCTAGTACAGCACTGTGCTCCAGTAGATGCATGGCAGATATTTCCCGAATACATGAGTGTAGTGACTTAATCTATCCCCAACCATTCACTTCGTAGCTCTGTAACTTAGATTCCTTTGTGACCTGAATACTTACATGATGTCAGAACTGAGACTCCAGCTAACTTCCAAGCAAGAGATTCTGGTTCATGATTATCATTACTCTTAGGCCGTCAGTTCCCATCTCTCTGAGCAACAGGAGCTAGGGTAAAGTGTTACTCGTGTCAGCTAAAGCCTACGCTACAGCAAGAGACCATTTGCCTCTTCTAGGAGACTTTGTAGACTTATTCCTACCACTAGGTCACTCCCCTCTTTCTAGCACCCACTGGACATCTTTATTACTTCTTAACTGACGTTTACCACAGACTTAACCTGGGTCTGACCAGATCTACGTAGACTTTCTAAAACCTTGTTCCTTCAGGTTCTGGGCCCAGCATCCATGCCATCTCCCTGCTAGAGATGCAGAATCTCTGGCCCCACTTCAGACCTACTGATCAGAATCTGCAGAATCTGAATTTTAATGAGATCCCCAGGCTACTTTTTGTTTGTTTTTGCTTTCTTTTTTTAAAAAAAATCTTGAGGTCTTACTCTGTCATCATCCAGACTAGAGTGCAGTGGCATGATCATAGCTCACTGCAGCCTCTAATCTCTGGGCTCAAGTGATCCTCCCACCTCAGCCTCCCAAGTAGGAGAGACTATAGGCACACACCACTATACCTGGCAAATTTTTTTTTTTTTTACTTTTTGTAGAGATGGAAGTCTCGCTGTCTTTCCCAGGCTGGTCTTGAACTCCTAGACTCAAGTGATCCTCCAACATTAGCCGCCCAAAGTGCTAGGATTACAGACATGAGCCATCATGACCAGTCTAAGATTTTCAGATGATTCTTGAAAAAACTAGAGCACATTGGTTTCTCAACTTTGGTCGCACAATGGAATCACCTGGGGAGCTTTAAAAAACAGGACTGTGCACCATTTCAGATAAATTGAATCAGACTCTTTGGGACTGAAGTCTAAACTTCAGTAACTTAAACATCTGCCCAGGTGATCTAATGTGCAGCTAGAGTCCAGAAGCATTGGGATTGGATAATCTATCAGCAGCATCGACACCATTATCACATCAATTACCTATAAGATATGTACTATAATTGTCTTATTTTACAGATGAGTTAACTGAGTCTCAGAGAGGGCTTGTCTCTTACCAGAAGTCACAAAGTTGATAAGTAGAAGAGCCAGGAATGTACAGGTTCCATTCCAAACCCCCACTCATAACAAGCAAGCTTTTCTACTTCTTGCTGTACTAATGTCCAAGCTTATCTCATGGGTGGGCGTCTTGTCCCTCCCAAGTTGTGCTTTTTGTTTATTTAGAAGCAAACCTTTCTTTCATAGGTCTAGCCCAGACAACTCCCTCAATTAGCTTTGCTTGCTAACTCCTCCCAAGCTGTAGGTGCCTTCCCTCAAGCACATGAGCAAAAGTGTTTTGACGTAATTCCTGGACTTCCTACTCCCACACGATTCTGTTCACCCAGCCTCTTAGGCTTACAGTTGTGAAGACTTGAATGTGTTTACCCTTGGCTCAGTATTAGAAAAACTGACTGCTGCTGAAGAGTGGACTCTTCTGCCCAGGGGATACCCAGCCCTGGTCACTCTCCTTGATCACGACTCTGTTTTTTCCCCCCTCTGTCTGTTAATGTCTGCTGTCTGGGATTGGTAGGATGTCCGGGAGCTTAGTTACAACTCTATAACCTCCTCAGTTCTGTGTGACCTCAGGCAGGTTCTGTGCCTGCTTCAGTTTCTTGATGTGTAAAATGAGGGGTAGGCTCCTCAAACATCATGTATAGGAGTGGAGTACCACATGATCCAGAACACTCTCTCCTAAAAGAATCGAAAGCAGAGACCCAAGCAGGTGTTTGTACAACCAGTGTTCATGATAGCATTTTTCTCAATAGCCAAAAGGTGGAAGCAACCCAACTGTTCATGAACAGACAAATGGATAGACAAAATGTGGTCTAGCCATAAAGCGGGATATTATTCAGTCATAAAAAGGAATGACACACTGAAACTTACTACGGTGTGAATGAATCTTAAAAACATTATGCTAGGTGAAGTCAACCAGAACGCACAAAGACAAATGTTGTGACTCCACTTATAAGAGGGACCTAGAACAAAAAAATGCATAGACACAGGAAGTAGAGTACAGGGGACCAGGAGCTGGGGAGGTGGAAAGGAGGGGAGTTATTGTTTAATGAGAGTCTGTCTGGGTTGAGAGAAAAGATACTGGTGATGGTTGTGCAGCATTGTAAATATTCGTCATTTTTGTTTTTTGTTTCTTGTTTTTTTGAGTCAGAGTCTCACTTTGTTGCCCAGGTTAGAGTACAGCACAATCACAGCCCCCGCAACCTTGACCTGCAAAGCCCCGGGTGACCCTTCTGGCTCATGCCCAGCTAATTTTTTGGTTTATTATAGATACGAGGTCTCATTATGTTGCCCAGTCTGGTCTCAAACTCCTGGGCTCAGGCAATCTTCTTGTCTTGGCCTCCCAGAGTACTGGGATAACAGGGATGTGCCACTATGCCCAGTCACATTGTAAACGTTCTTAATGCCCCTGACTTGTATACTTAGAGGTGGTTAAAATTGATCAGGCACAGTGTCTCATGTCTGTAATCCCAACATTTTGGGAGGCCGATGTGAGAAGATTGCTTGAGCCCAGGAGTCTGAAACCAGCCTAGGCAATGTAGCAAGACCTTATCTCTACCAAAAAAAACAAAAACAAAAACAATGCTGGACCTAGTGGCATGTGCCTGTAGTCCCAGCTACTTGGGAGGCTGAGATGGAAGGACTGCCTGAATCCAGGAGGTCAAGGCTGAGTCATGATCATGCCACTACACTCCAGCCTGGGTAACAGAGTAAGAAACCACCTAAAAAAAAAAAAAGGTTAAAATAGTAAATTTTATGGTGTGCATATTTTCCCACAATAAAAAAAATGCATTAAAAAGATTGGATGAATGAATCTCTAAGGTTAGTGGTTCTGTGAATTTAATTTTGACTTTCCATATCGGGTAAGAAGCCACTGATTTTGTTATTCATTTGAAATATACTCATTTAATCTCCTTCTTTTGGGGATGGCTGTATTGCATTTGAAATATACTCATTTAATCAGCCTTCTTTTGGAGCTGGCTGTATTGCACCCAGGGCAGTATTCCAAATGCTTATTCCTGATCTAATGTGGGTTGTTCCCACCAATCTGTGGCAAAATGAGGGGAAAAAACAGTATAGACAATGCTGGGAGTCTTTCAGCAAGTGAGATTTAGTCCATTTAGGAGTAAATTCTTTATTCTGAGATAATGTCTTTCACTTTCCTACGTTTTGGGTTTAAAATGTATTTCCTTTGGTGAAATGATCGTGATAATTTATGATAGTTGATTCTTTTAAAAACTGACTATGCTTGACAAAAAAACTGGCAGACTCTATTTATTTCATTTATACACGTTTTAAAAGTTACGCTTGTTTATGGAAACCCAGCATCTGGGGATATTCATTTCTAATTTGAAAAGGGTCAGTACCCTGCATGGTGTGGATGGACAGAGGGACAGAAAGTTCAATGACCCCTTGAGCAGTGACTGAGGAGGAAGAGCTCATTTGTGGTCTCTAAGCTCATGAGGATCCCCCCAAATTCGACCTGCCTTCCTGCTTCTGACCAGCCTTCCTCATCCTTCCCCTTCCCTGGTTGGTCCTTGCACACCTAAGCCACTTGGGACTCCCTACTTTTCACTTGGCTTGTTTTGGCTTCTGAACTCATTCTGGGTCTTTTTTTCTGAATCTCTTCCTCCCTTCTTCTTTTTACCTCACCTTCTTGTCCTGAAGAAAATTCAGTACCTGCTTCTTTCTGGAAACCATCCCAGGTAAACCACATGGCCCAGGGGTCCTCTCCTCTGAGCCCCTTCGGTGTCTATATTTGATGACCCCTGGGGGAATTTCGGAGTGGGGGCTGTCATGGGCTTTGTGCTTCCGTTATTTGCTGACTTTACTTATTGAAAGCACCTACTATATGCAGGGTACTGTACCAGGGGGTGGTGATGCACAAGGATGAGCAAGGCAGACAGGTTTCCTTCTTTATGGCGCTACGTTTTAGTAGAGGAGAAAGACCATAAGCCCGCAATAAACAAGATGATTGCAGGTGGGGATGAGAGCTATAAGGAAATAAATCAAGCTGATGGGAGAGAGACAGAAGGACCACTCGTTGTGGGGTGATCAGAGGAAGTAACATTTAAACTGAGAAATGAATAAGGGTAAGTTAATATTTTATTCTGTTGAGTCAGGATCTCACTCTATTGCCCAGGCTAAAGCACAGTGGCAAGACCATGGCTCATCGCAGCCTCAAACTCATGGGCCCAGAAGTGATCCTTCTGCCTTAGCTTCCTGAGTAGCTGGGATTACAGACACAGGCCACCATTCCTGGCTTTATCTATCTATCTATCATCTATCTATCTATCTATCTATCTATCTATCTATCTATCTATCTATCTATCTACCTATCTATCTACCTATCTATCTGGTCTATCTATCTATCTATCTATCTATCTATCTATCTATCTATCTATCTATCTGTCTATTTATGTAGAGACAGAGTCTCATTGTATTGCCTAGGCTGGTCTCAAACTCCTGAGTTCAAGGAATCCTCCCACCTCAGCCTTCCAAAGTGCTGGGATTACAGACATGAGCCACCGCCCTCAACCAAGAGGAGTATGTATTTTTAAAATCTGAGTGCGGGTGGCATGTTCCAGACAAATACAACAGCAAACACAAAGGCTTAGAAATAGGAACAAACTCAGCAATCTTGAGGAACACTGCTGAAGATAAAATCTAAGTGTCATGCCACTGCTCTTATTAAAGTTCCTCCAAAGTTCATTACCCTAAATAGATAAAACCCCAATCACATACGGCTTCTTATGATCGGAGTCCCACCCTTCTCTCCTACCACCCTATACACAATATGCTTCTCATGCTTAAATTTGAATCAGAATCACCTGGAGAGTTTTTCAAATCGCATGTGGCTGGGTCTTGCCTTTTAGAGTGTTTAAGTCAGTAAGTCTAAAGTCGAGTCTGAGAATTTGCATCTTTACCATGTTCTCAGGAGACACTGATGCTGCTAGTCTGGACTTGACTTTGAGAGACACCACTCTACTCTAAGCAAGGCAAATTCTGTCTTACCTCTGGGTCTTCGTGCAGGAAGGGCCCTCTCCCCAGACAGTCCGTTTCTTCACCCTGCCTCTTGGGCCTGGATAACTCATACTTTGGGTCTCATTTTCATTTTCCCCTGACTGCACCCACACAGAGAAGAGCGCTCTTTCTGTGCACATCCTGAGCCCTCTAAGTTTGGCCTATAATATCACAGATCACACCAGAGGGTCATTGCTAGTTAGTTTTCTTGTGTCCCTCAACCTACCCTCTGGATTGGAGGCAGAGATATTTTCCTGCGCTTTGTTGAAAACTCAGCACTTGGTACAATGCCTGGCTTATAGTCTATGCCCAATATGTTTTATCAATGTGTTATAATAATTGGAAAGAGCATGTGATTTGAATTACTTTTCTAGCAGTCAGACACACTCTCTGTGGTTTGCAGCCAGGGCCATATTAAGTGGACCACGTCATAGTAACCCTGGCCTCAATCAGCTCACGTGGAAACACATGGATCTGTCTTTCCAGGTCAATGCCACCTCCTTTCCTTATTCATAAGTTTGTGGAAGCAGGGATTCTAGCTACTGTTTCTGAGTTTTTCCATCTCCTCATCTCTCAGGAGACCCCATTTACCCTCAGAATCCAGGAGACCCCATTTACCCTCAGAATCCAGGAGACCCCATTTACCCTCAGAATCCTCTGGCCTTGCTACCCACTGGTCAGCACCATGTTATTTGTGTTTCTCAAATGTGAGTTCTAGAGACACTTCAGGTGCCTCTGACTCAGCTTGACACCCAGTGAGTGGAGTGGTTACGAGTAGTCTGGTTACTCAGAGAACAGTTCAGTGACAGTATATGTTTAATATTGAAATACAACTCGATGGGTGGGTGTGGTGACTCAGCCCTGTGATCCTAGCACTTTGGGAGGCCAAGATGAGAGGGTCATTTGAGCCCAGGAGCTTACGACCAGCCTGGGCAACATAGCAAGACCCTGCCTCTACAAAAAATAAAAAAAATCAGCCAGGTGTGGTGGGCATGCTTATAGTCCCAGCTAATCAGGAGGTTGAGGTGGAAGGATTGCCTGAGCCCAGGACATAGAGGCTGAGGTGAGCCATGATTGTGCCACCAACTCCAGTCTGAGTCATAAAGTAAGACTCTAACTCAAAAAAAAAAAATTGAAATACAACTCGGGAGATAACTTCTCTTCTGATCTCCCTCCAGTGCCATCCTCTGCACCAGCCTGGACACTTCAACCATTTCCCTGGGACTCTGCCCTGTGCTCAGCACACATCTGATTAGTCAGTTCCGTGTCATACAAGCTAGGGTTAAGTATTTGAATATCACTCTTAGATAAGAGCCTAGGCTTTTGTGCTCAGAAAGGCCTAAATTTAAATCCCAAGTCTTCCATCTACTATCATCTGGACAGCCTCAGGTAAGACATTTCAACTCTGAGCCTTAGTTTCCTCATGTACAAAAGAGGGATCACAATAAGAACTTCCTCCTTGGACTGGTATAAGAAGGGAACCAAGTGATATCTATAAAGTGCTTAGTTTTGTGTAAGACATGCAGTAATCACTCAGCAAATGCTCATTTCTGCTGCTATTAAAATTATTGTTATGAATGTTCTAAGAAAAGAAAAACATACAGAAACTACAGAATGTAGAAGAGGGCCCTTAGTGATCCTCAAGCCTGGGTTCTGCAGTGGGGTCAAGGGAGAAGATGTATATACACGAAGAAGACTGGGTGAGATACAATTGGGAGTAGTGGGGGTCTATGGAAAAAAGATAAACATTTGCCTTACCAATAGTCATTTATATTCTGCATTCTTTTTTTTTTCTGAGTTGGAATCTCACTCTTGTCACCCAGGCTGGAGTGCAGTGGCACGCTCATGGCCACCGCAGCCTTGACCTGTTGAGCTTAGGCGATCCTTCCGCCTCAGCCTTCCAAGTAGCTGGAACTACAGATGCACGCCACCACACCTGACTAGTTTTTGTGATTTATTGCAGAAACAAGGTCTCACCAAGTTGCCCAGGCTGGTCTCAAATCCCCAGGTTCAGGTAATCCTCTCACCTTGGTCTCCCAAAGTCCTGGGATTATAGCCTGAGCCACGGTGCTCAGCCCATTCTTAAATACAATGTGGTTATCAAACAAAACACATCTGCAGGGCAAGTTTATTCTGTAGGATGTCAGTCTGAGACCTCCGAGAGCTCCAACACTTTAATTTTGCAGATGTTAGGAGCCCAGAGTTAGAAATAAGAGTTGCTCAAGTTCAATGAGGACTGAAAGCCTGGCCCTTCAAGCCCTTGATGCATTGTCCTGCCTCATCTCAAGTTCCCTTTAAAGGAGATGGGGCTGGGAGTCATAGCTTATTGCTCAAATTCCTGAAAAGTAGACGTAGAGAAATCTCCCTAAAGTCCAGTTGAGAAGGATTTTTTAAAATAGCATTTATCATCTTTCTAAAGACAAAATTTTATGACCTATTTATTATAATCACCACTACCCCTCCCCCTTCCCCCCTGTCAAAGAAAAATAAAAGAGAAATGCACTCTAGATATTCTGGCTGTCTGACCCCAGACAAGTCCTTCACTTCTTACAGAGGCTGCCTGAAAGGGTCACTGTGAGAATTAAATGTGAATATGTACACAAAGTGCTTGTACAGAGAGGAAGGATTACACACTCTAGAAGTTATTCTGGGCTTTTAGGTTGTCAGGAACTTACACAGAATCCAGCCTGCCTGTAAGGCAAACTAAGTTTCCAGGAGGAAAATGATGCATTAACAGTCATGGTCACATCACAACACTGACTATCGATTCATTCAGTAATTATTTCTGCAACATCTATTCCAGGGGCAAGGCAGAAGGTAGGACAAGGGGCAGGTGGGGCAGGGAACTTTCCCCGAAGCTCCTGCTGCAGAGGATATGCGGTTTCCAGTTCTGCCTCCAAATCTGCTGTGTACAGGGGCATGTGAACGGCCTTGATTTGCTCTTTCTTATCCTCCCCCCCAAACCAAAGGTCAGTTGCCTTTGTCTTCTGCTTCAAAGCATTCCGGGAGAGAATTCTGTACTCCTTTCTGTAGAAAAGAAGTAACAGACAAGACAAAGCAAACCACATTCAGAAGTTGCAGCCTATCTTTAAAAGCAGAAGGCACTTGAGGCAATATATAATATAGACACACATCACCACACACACACACACACACACACACACACACACACACACACAATAAAGTGAGCCATGACTGATAGAGGAATGCTTTTAGGTGCAAAAGTGTGGATTCTCTTAGGCAAGTTTTCTTTCCTGTTGATGGGAATGTAGATTTGTACATCCACATTTAAATATTATATCAGCTTAATACAGTGGGTGTGATGACTACAGTGTGTCTATGCCAAATACACATTGTTTGTAAGTGAAGGAGTGAAGCCACACACCTGTCCACAAAAATCCTGTTGAAATACCCTTTCTAACCTTGGAAAAAGTTGTATTAGGCTGTTAATCATGAACAGATAATACAATGTGCCCAAGTGTTAGTGCTTTGAATACTACTTTAGGGTTTCATAGCATTTTCGCTCATTGATGCTCTTACTTACTATTTGTACTGTAAAAAAGAAAGTTTGTGAATGAAAAATATTTTTAGTAGAGGAAGAAACCATAACTTTTTTTACTTACCTGTGGAGAGGGAGGGACGGGATGGACAGGACAGAGTGGTGGAAGTATCCTAAAACATCTTTTTGGTACGTTTGGATTTTAGAGCCATGTAAATACTTAACATAACTGCAGAAATAAAGTTATATTTGAAGTAATTCCTACAAATAAAAAACAAAAGTAAATACACTTCCATGTATGATTTCATTCCAATAGACTTTAAAACACAGTAATTTGAATGTATAGTCATCCCTCGGTATATGCAGGGGATTGGTTCCAGGATCCACTCTGTATAGCAAAATTCACACATACTCAAGTCACAGAGCTGGCCCTGAAGAAGTCACATTTAGGAAAAGTCAGTCCTCTGTATGCTCAGGTTTTGTGTTCTGTGATTACTGTATTTTTGACAATCATTTGGCTGAAAATTCTGTGTGCAAGTGGGCTCATACAGTTCAAACCCGTGTTGGTCAAGGGTCAACGGTACATACAAGAGGGGAGGAAATCTTAAACTGATATCAGTAATCATATTATAGGGAGTAGTATAAGTATGATCATTCTGAAATGGGTGCGTGTGTATTGTGGAATAAAATAAATGGGTAATTATGTTGGTGTCACTACACGTGGATAATTGTTGGCATGTCAGAAAGGAAACCCAAATGTAAGATTTACAAGAAGTACCTGTACCCATTATTTGAACTAGAAATACAAGTAGAAACTCATGATATATTTTTGGTCTTAAAAGAAAATTCCCAGCCGGACGCTGTGGCTCACACCTGTAATCCCAGAACTTTAGGAGGTGGAATCGAGAGGATTGCCTGAGTCCAGGGATTCAAGACCAGCCTGGACAACTTGGTGAGACCTTGTTTCTACAATAAATCAAAATATTAGCCGGGCGTGTTGACGTGCACCTGTAGTTCCAGCTACTTGGAACTACTTGGAGGTGGAAGGATAGCCTGAGCCCAGCAGGTCGAGGCTGCAGTGACTGTGAGTGTGCCACTGCATTACAGCCTGGGTGACAGAGTGAGACTCTGACTCAAAAAAAAAAAGAAAAGAAAATTCCCTGGGTCTGTACACTAAGAAAGTCCTAGAAACAATGACCAGTGAATCCAGAAGTGATGAGAAGCTCTGGCACCTGCTAAAAGGAACCATTGCCTTTTGGAGAAAGGGCCTATCTCAGGCCTGGGTCAGGAAATTTACAAGTTGAACTTGGAAACTCTTGACATACCAGAAAATGAGAAAGCCACTAAAAGGCTTCTAGGTCATAACAAAGAGCCCAGGAACCAATTGAAAAGGCTCTTCTGGCTAAGGTGGGACTATTTAAGCATCAATAAGGGTAATAGCAGTAAATAATGGAAGCACATTCATTTATTTATTTCAATCCATGAGTTCATCAAGAGGACTGAAAACAACAATAATAAACAAACAGCCAATCAATTAAGTAGTACCTTATAAGAATGCTAGTATCCCAACTCATTATTTTATAAAGTAGGAAATAAAGAGAACGGATCAAGTATTTCTTTTGCCTTTTCTATACTAATGGTCCTTTGAGTTTCCCAAATTGTTGATGTGAGCTATCTCTTTATAGAAGTATGTTAGCTAATATATGAAAAATAAACGATAGATTAGAATACTACCATCCTGCAACCCCTAGTAATTAATAAATTAGGCAGTGATCTCCAGTGTCAGCTAGCATCACAAGAAAAGTGAAAACCATGCATTATTAACCTCCTTGGTGGAATTTCTTTTGAACCTAGATCTGATTAAGCCTTCAGCTCTTACCACCACTTAACAAAAAATAGAGAATGCAAAGAAACATGTTAGTGATGCCACAGGCATGCAAAATCAGCAAAATACAGATTATGGGAAACTCTACTAGGCGAATAATTAAGTTTCTCATGAAAAATAAAGAAGACAGAGGTGGAATGCCTGTGTGGGTGGAGGGTGGGCGGACCTATAGATTAATGGATATTTAAGGAGTCGCATCGTCCAATCTCAATGAATGGACCTTATTTGTTCAAACCAATAAACAATAAGCAAACACTTAATAGACAATTGGGAAATGTGGACACAGACTATTTGATATTAAAAATTATTGTTAATTTTGTCTAGTGTGAAGATATTAAAGTTATGCTTTAAAAAGGAGTCCCTTTCTTTTAGAGATAAATCTTACAGTATTTACAACTGGAATAGCACAATGTCTTGGATTTGTTTCAAAATAATTTAGTAGTGGAAAATGGGTCAAAGTACAGATGGAACAAAGCCTACTGTGTATTGACAATTGTTGACATTAGACAAGGGTATTCAGGGACTCATTATGCTAGTCTCTTTACTTTTGTATATATTTAAAATTTTTCACAGCAAAGACTTTTGCTTTCACATTACATGGTAACCTTTATTGCTGCTCATGTATTTTATACTTGTGACACTTATATACTTGTAACACTTTTACCAATTTTTATTTATTTATTTTATTTTATTTTTTTAACATATTTTTTATTTTA
>NW_007143937.1:450451-450737 GCF_000164805.1 Carlito syrichta
AACATGTGATACTCAGATCTTTGTTTCTGTGAGAGATCACTCAGTATTATAGATTCTAGTTCCATCCAGGTTGCTGCAAAATTCATGATTTTGTACTTTTTTATTGCTGTGTAGTATTCCATCATGTATATATACCACATTTTTAAAAATCCAGTCCTCTTTTGATGGACAGCATTGTTGGTTCCAGGTTCTTGCTATTATGAACAATGCTGTGATAAACATATGTGTACAGGTATCTTTTTTTTTTTTTTTGAGTTGGAGTCTCACTCGGTCGCCCAGACTGGAG
>NW_007143937.1:450757-470882 GCF_000164805.1 Carlito syrichta
TTAATTTATTGTAGAGATGAGGTCTCGCTGCCCAGGAGGGTCTCGAACCCGCGGGCTCAGGCAATCCACTCACCTCAGCCTCCCAAAGGCATGTGATTACAGGCTGAGCCACTGAGCCCGGTTGCAGGTATCTTTTTTTTAAAGTGATTTGAGTTCTTCAGGGTATATTCCCAGTAGGGGGATTGCAGGGTCATATGGGAGGTTGATGTTTAGGGCTTTTAGGAATCACCACACTGCTTTCCACAGAGGTTGCACTACACTCCCACCAACAGTGGAGAAGTGTTCCGTTTTCACCACATCCTCTCCAGCATTTGTTATTTTTTGAGTTATTGATAATGGCCATTCTGACTGGAGTTATGTAGTATCTCAGTGTGGTTTTAATTTGCATCTCCTTGATGATTAGTGAGGTTGAAAATTTCTTCATGTATAAAACTTTTTTTATTTTTATTTTAGAGATGTGGGATACAATTCAGGATTAGGTATACACGTGGTCATCATGCAGGTAAAGTTTGGGCCCCACTCTCGCTGGTTTGAGATCAGTCCCCTTATTGATGTTATGTGTCCTCCCTCCCTGGCAGTGTCCAGCTACTGCCAATCCCTTTCTTGTAGTATTATGGTAACTGTTCAGGGTCCACTTATGAATGAGAACATGTGATATTCAGTTCTTTGTTTCTGTGCTAGGTCACTGAGTATTATAGACTCGAAATCCATCCAAGTTGCTGTGACTTATCAGCAAAAAAATTCTTTAAAAAATGACTCATTCTTTACCTAACAAATTTACTTAGAAGACACTTTAGAAATGAGCAACCAGTGTCACATGCCAATTAATGGAAGGTAACTATAGAAATAAATTCAGCAAAAGCAAAGCAATGTTCTTAAATTCCAGTTGCCTAAGCCTCCAAATCTGAAACCGCTTTCTTGTTGTTGAAAAGCAAGTACTAAGACATGTGTTCAAGATATTTTTAAAAAGTCAAGATGTGGAGATTGATTTCTGGAGGTAACCCAATGGCTAGAAGAAGAATTGTAAAAAGAATAGCATTCTTACTTGTGGCCATGTATTCCAATATTATTTAGTACTCTATCTGCCTGGATATCATCTAAAACCTGCTAGGAGAGTGGCAAGAAGATGGATACCTCTAGGGTTCCAAGGCAATTTAAGAAATGATGATATAATATCACTGGCTTTTAAAACTGGGTATAATATCATTCAATTCATTCCTTTTTCAATTAAAAGAATAATGAGGCCATGTGCGGTGGTTCAGTCTGTAATCCCAACACTTTGGGATGCCGAGGTGAGAGGATTGCTTGAGACCAGGGGTTTGAGACCAGCCTGGCCAACTTGGTGAGACCTCGTGTCTACAATAAATCACAAAAACTAGCCGGATGTGGTGGCGTGTATCTGTAGTTCCAGCTACTTGGAAGGATGAGGCAGAAGGATCACCTAACCCCAACAGGTCGAGGCTGTGGTGTCCATGAGTGTGCCATTGCACTCCAGTCTGGGCAACAAGAGTGAGA
This sequence comes from Carlito syrichta, assembly GCF_000164805.1. NCBI lineage: Eukaryota > Metazoa > Chordata > Mammalia > Primates > Tarsiidae > Carlito > Carlito syrichta. The sequence continues at coordinate 452,273 of NW_007143937.1, forward strand.
CTCCAACTCAAAAAAAAAAAAAAAGAAGAAGAAGTTATAAGGAATATGAAACAGCGAGTCTCGTGTCATTGCATGGAGCACATTTTTCTATCACTACTCCAGAATTCTGCTTCCATTTTTCCATCACAATGTTCTCTCGGCTTGGGCCTCTTCCTTGAGTGTACTCATCTCTTTTCCATGTATGCTCTTTGCACTTACCGAGCTGTTTTCCTGAAATGCCATCTCTCTTCTCCACTGGGCTAAGGCTTCTTATTTTTTGTTTAAGCTTAAATGCAACGGTCTTGGATAAATGTTATGTCAATATACCCAGAATAGAAAATCCCCCAGTTACCTAGTTTTGCACCATTTCTCCTTTGAGGTGTGGTTATTTTTTATGATACTTAACGTAACTATCCCTGCCCTCAATTGGACTGAAAGTTCTATGAGAGCAGGACCCATCTTTGTCCTTGTTCAAGTGTTATGACCAATACATACTTGCATATGAATGAATGCCATTCTGAGGCATTAAAAAATCATATTAGAGGCAGTATCTTCAAACGATTAAGGGCACAGACTCTGCAACTCAGACTGACTGGGTTTACGTTTTGGCATTGTCTTTTACTAGCTGTGTGTCCTTGGACAATTTACTTCACCTCTCTGTGTTTCCATTTCTTTTATGTAAATTGTTGCTAAGATCAGGACCTAATCTGTAGAGTTGTCATGAGCATTCAATGAGCTCATATTTGTAAAATACTTAGACCAATGCCTGGCACTTAATACTGTAGAGGCAAATATTATTATAGTTACATACTGTTACTATTATACATGGTATAGTGTTAGATATAATATACATAGAGTATACATAAAATATAGCCCTGTTCTATCATCATTTAATTCACACAATGAAATGAATATATACAATACCATTAAGTGCAGTGTGAATGTTATATTGTCATGGTAATATGTGGGCATAAAATTATGCCTTATTGCCTGTAGGCTAGAGTAATATGAACATTAATATAGCTACAGACTGTATATGGATTCTGTTAATTACACCAGCATTTAATGAACTTCTACTATGTGCCAATCCCATTCTAGACATTGGTCACTCAAATAGTAAATACACAAAGCCAATTTAAGAATCGCACAGCCAATATTATGACAAATAACTAAATAAATAAGAAAGTATACCCATGGCTCTGAGGAGGCCCCAGGGAAGGAAGATTGTATTATGAGTATGGAAGGGTAAGAGTGTATCAGGTAAGGCTTCTGAGATGATGTGATTATGAAGTGTCAAGGATTGAATAGGACATTTTCAGGATGACAGAGAAGCCAGATAGGATTGTATTCAACGATTCTAGAATGAGGGTATATGGAGTTACTAGGAACAATTTAACGTGATTGGAGGGTGAAGTTCAAGGACAGAGATAGAAGGTAGACACCAGATCAGAAAGCCTTGGGAGCAGTGCAAAGGAGGTAGACCCTTACCCTAACAATTCTGGGGAGTCAGTGGATGGTATTCAGCAGAAGATAGTTACGAGCAGGCCCACAATTTTGGGGGGGAGTGCCACAGAGTAAGTATGAAGGATGGGGAAACAGGTGGAATTCTTGCAGAAGGGAGGTCAATTAGGTGGCCAGTGCAATTGCTCTGGGAGGAATGTTCCCTCTGTTCAGGTCCTGACACTGAACAGCTAGCTTCTTCTCCCTCTACTGAGACTCTTCAGCTTCATTTTCTTCAACAAAATCAGTATGCAAGCCTTGGAAATTCATGTCCTGTCCTGCCAACTACCTATAAAATACCAGGGATCCCATATCAGGGCAGTGCCAAGCAAGTACTTTTTCCTATTCCCCCAGAAAGAAAAAGAATCTCTGAAAATAGCATCCTTGCTAGCATAAACAGATATTCAGACTAATGGACAGATCCAGGCATGAACAAAACCTATAGACAGAATGGATTCCTCCTGTGCACACTCGCCTAATGTTACTGAAAGTCAATGTAGCCTGGATTTTAGAGTAAGACATACCTGGATTTGAAACTAGACTTCTCTTTTGCTAGCTATGTAACTCTGGGAAAGTAATTCTATTACTCTGAGTTTTCAAATCTGCAAAATTTAGACAATGACTGTGTTTTCTCATGGAGTTGTAAGGATTAAATGAGATGATATTTATCCAAGGGTTTAGCACACTTGGTGACTAGAACATATAACATATTTAATATGTACTTGATAAGTGTAGTAGTAGTCATTGTTGTTATTATTATTTGAGATAGCAATGAATGTGTTTGTCTTGTAGACTCTTGGGATCTATGCAGTTAGGGAAAGAGGTTTGCAGGTTTATCCATGTCCATCCAGGGGTATTGTAAGCAGTGTTCTAGAAGAGAAATGAACAATAAGCAGCAGAGGTGGGATTCAGATTAGATATAAGGAAGATCTCTTGAGAAGTGAAGATTGATAGACCTTGAGTAGCACAGCCATATTTTTCTCCCTAAATGTCTATATGAAGAAATACAGAATCTTGTGATTTGAAAGGTTTAGCATGATCTTGTCTGAAGGCACAAAGACAAATGAGTTGGTCTCATTATTGTATTTCCCATCCTCTCAGTAACTATTCAATTCTTTCACTGTTCATGGGACTTTTGGAAATGGGTAAAGACTGTCAGGTTCCCTGACGTTCCTTGTTGCTGGTCAATAATGATTAGCCTCACTGTACTCAGGAAAATCTTGGACACAGAAAGATTAAGAGACTTATCCAAGGTAACACAGTTGTGTCAGTGAGGTACCTCAGGAAGAGGGGCAGGTGTTTCTCTAAGCTGGTGGTGCTGCCTCTTTGATTCACTGGGGAAAAGATGCATAAGAAACTCTAGCTCCTGTTCTTGAATGCCTGGGCTTGCAAAATCTAGAATCACTTCCTCCTGCTGTACCTCTTTTTCAAATGAAGGAACAATACCAATCAGGTAAGAAAGCACCCTAAAAATTGACCTCCCATAAGATCCTACAATCCCCCTACTGGGAGTATACCTGGAGAAACTCAAATCACTCTTTAAAAAGATACCTGCACATGCATGTTTATTGTAGTATTATTCACAATAGCAAAAACATAGAACCAACCATGCTGCCCATCAAAAGAGGACTGGATTAAAAAAATGTGGTACATACACATGATGGAATATTATGCAGCCATAAAGGACAAAATATGAACTTCACAGTAACTTGGATGGACTTAGAGTCTATTCTACCTGAGTGATCTATTACAGAACAAAGAACCGACTATCACATGTTCTCACTCAAAAGTGAACCTTGAACAACTATCGTAATACTGTAAGAAAGGAATGGTTAGTAGAGGGAAACTGCCAGGGAAGAACAAGTGCGGGATTGACAGCAGTGGGAAACTGCCAGGGGAGAGGAGGCACACTTCATCAACAAGGGTACCTGTATAATGAACATTTGTATACATAATCCTGAGTTGTACTCCACATAATTAAAATTAAAAAAATTCTTTTAAAAGACAGCACCCTTTAGATATGGACAGCAAACTGATTTTATTTGGAATGCCAACTCCAACCCATGTGTAATGGCTATCTAGAAGACTGTTTTGAGAAGGACTCTGATGGTAGGTCCTGGATTAGTGATGTCTGCTGTCAGTATGGTACAAAGGGTAAGTGGTAACCGTGCCATATATTTGTATTCACTATCCAGCATGTTGACAGGTCTTAGTTTATGAGGTGGACTGGCTTTCACCTGGGGAAACAGAGAGAACAATATCCAGAGGGAATGAGGCTCAAGGTGGTTAGATTTTTATAAAATGATGGAGGAACTGAAGCTCCAATTATACTGGAGAAGCCAGACCTAAAGTCTAAGTCACTGAGATAAAGTGGAAAAGGGACAAATGTGAGGCAGAAAGTGAGTTAGACTGTGAACTTCTTCAGGAAAGGGATGATGTCTTATGTATTTATCTTTGGACCTGCCATGCCCAGGACTGGGCCCGACCAAGATCCAAGACTGGGCATAAATGAATGATTATTGAACTGAGCATGACCTGCCTTGAGATACCAACAGGCGATGATTCCAAGAGCTTCAGCAACAATAGCTACCATTTAATGGTCACTTGCTATGAACTGGACGTTGTGCTAGGTCCCTTACAGGCAATGTTTCATTTAATGTGCCCAAGAACCATGTGTCCATTTCCTAATGTCTCCATTTTGCAGGTGGGGAAACAGAGGCAGGGGTTAGTTACTAGCCCAAGGTCATTCAGCTAAAAAGTGGCAGAGCTGGGTTTTATACCCTCATTCTCTCTGACTCCAGAGGCTCTACCTTTAACCACTCAAGTAATTATTGATATTCTTTAATAAACTGTTCCAGACACTGTTCTATAACTTGTACTTGTGTTAATTCCTTTATTTCTCACAGTTAGTCTACCTAAATATATGACAATTCACCTTTGCAGAATCTTCATACTGCCAGTGAAAAAACTGAGATGCAGACCAGTGAAGTCACTTCTCCAAGATGATACAGCTGGGAAAGGGCAGAGCTGGAATTTGAACCCAGGCAGTCTGGCTCCCAAGTCCTGAACTTATTACTGGAGATTACAACTTAGAAACCTCAACACCATGTGCTTCTAAATATATGACTCAGTTGTATCTGATTTTTTTTTTTTTTACACAATCCCACCCTGAAATGCCTAGTGTCCAAGGATCCCCGCCCCCATACACATACCAAGTTAAAAACAGAAACTGTCATTTTCAGGGACCTTCTTTCTTCCCTACAGAACCACCTCGGGTAAGTCACTTGGTCATCCTAGACCTCAACTTCCTCATCCTTAAAACAGAGTAACAGTAGCTTTTCCACCCCCACTGTGGAGTTTTAAAAACACAACGCTGTACAAACGGGGACTTTATCAACGTACTAGGAATTAAGATCAGGGACACGCTGGAAGGTGTTGATTGATCTTGTGGGGGCAGGATCCCACCTACCCATCCTGCAAGTGACTCAGTTCCTACCCCAAATGTCATGATTCAGGATAGTTTTAAATATCCCAGGCTTCTAAAAGCCAACTCTGGATTGTGTTCAAGATGGAACCCACCTCAGGGTGGGAAATGAGGCTTGAGAGAAGTCGGGGCTTAAGGGTCTGAGGTGCAGGGTGAGAAGGAGTGGGAGGGAAGGGGCTAGCCTCGTCTCCACTTTCCTCCACCTCCAAGCCTCCCAGTGCGACCCCACCTCCTGGCAGCCGCAATCCACTCAAGAAGCCCGCTGACGCATCTCTTGGCATTGACCAGAAGGGGTCGCTGCAGAGCGCGCAGCGTCGCCAGGCACTCACATAGGCGGGCACCGCAGCACCGAAAACACAAAAATTCAAACACACATACTCTTTGGGATGGATACACTTTCACTCCAGGATTCTTTCTTCTCCTGCCCCATCTTGTTCTCTCTCTCCTCCTCTTCCCCTTAAACCCCTGCTTACCTCCTGTTCCCTTCCAGATAATTTCTTTAGTTCACATGGGTGCCCCCTTCCCCACTGGCTCCCCGTTGCTGTCAGCACCAGCAAGAAGCATCTATTCCCGCGGTGGCTGAGACCCAGAGCCAGGTGCGTGGAGGCCTTTAAGACTCAGAGAGGCCGTCTTGCAGAAATTTACAGCCTGGGGATGGGGGCGGACAGTGGAGAGGAGGAGTAGCAACTCCGCTGTATGCAAGAGCTTCCAGGGAGAGATGGGCAGAGGGGTCCCGCAACAATTTATTTTTCTTAATGAAAACCCTGAGGGAAAACAAGAGAAATTCTGCCCAGATCCTCTGTGTCTGGGGTTTATTCGGAATTCTAAACTTCCTCTTGCTGGGATTACGTTTGAACTGCGAGGAGGTAGAAGAAGGGAAGGAGAGACCGAAAAGTAACTCTCTCCCTGTAATTCTCAGCTTCCCCCCCGCCCCAACTGCCCCCCACCCAAGCCCTTTCTTTTCCAAATCGTACTATCCTTTTCCTGCACTAGCTGCGTCAGGAGAAGTGTCTGCAGACAGATTCCCCAGGAGTGGGTGGGGTGGGCGGGGTACCCTTTGGACGGGCCTGGCAGCGGGGACGAGGGGCAGGCTGGCTGTGAGACACAAAAGAGAGATCCTTGACAGCGCCGCGTGCACAGATGTAACGCTGCGCCCCTTTGCGGGCTGGGGCCCGGCTCGGCAGATGGCGAGAAGCCGAAGTGGTGACGGGTTGTCCATCAAATGGCACTTTCTGGGTGGTGGGGATCTCGCGGCCCCCGCCCCCAGGCGCAACCGGGAACGCAGGGAGCCCTCTTTGCCGGCCTAGACAGTCCCTCCCCGAAGCAAGGGGCGGGGGAAGGTTGGCTTGGACGGATAGATTGAGTTTTTTGTTTTGGGGGGTTTTTTTTACTACCACTTCCCCCACCCCCATAGAAGATCCGCTACAAGACTTGGGAAGGGACTGGGAAGGGAGGTGGCCGGACCCCAAGGGCATGCAAGAAGCGGATGGCAGAAGGCCTGCGAGGATGGGGCCGGAGAGAGGGCCGGGGAGCAGGTTCTCCCGCCTTGCTCAGATCGGGGTGCCGGGATTGCTTCCCCGAGGGGTCAGCGCTGCAACTCTGTCGCCTCGGGGCCCTGGTGACAGGCACACGCCCCGCCCTTTCTCCTCCCAAGACCTGCGGGCTTTTGTTATGCAGATGGCGGCGGGAAGCTGAGCTTGAGGCGGAGGGGGTTGACGGGGAGGAGGAGAGACGGAGGGGGGGGAGGAAAGTGCAGCTCGCGCGACCAGCCTCCTCTTCCAACGTCACATTGTGCGAGAGACAAAACCCGGGCGCGCCGGAGCTCACACGCGCACGCACACACAGACGACCCCGTCGCCTCGTCCCTCCCCGCGCGGCCGAGAAAGCCAGCCCTCCCTTCCCTTCCCTTCCCGGGGCGCCGAGGCGCAGCAAGCTCGGAGCGCAGCCCAGAGCCAACCCAGAGGGCGAAGGAAGCTCTTCTCCACGCCGCCTGCCCGGGCTGAGGCGTCCCCTCCCCCGCCCTGAACTCCGATCTCTCGCACCCCACCCCTCGGGGTCTCACGCGGACGGAGCCCGGAGCCGGGTGTCGCCCCCGCCCGGAATCCCCGTTTCAGCACTTCGGACAGCGCCCCGGCGCCCCGGTCCCCCTGGGCTGGCTATGGCGAGCGTTCAGCAAGGCGAGAAGCAGCTTTTTGAGAAGTTCTGGCGAGGAACCTTCAAAGCGGTGGCCACCCCGCGTCCCGAGAGCATCATTGTCGCCAGTATCACGGCCCGGAAGCCGCTGCCAAGGTAACGTCCTCCTTCTTCAAAGGGGAGACCCTGAAGATCCCCCTTTCTGGCCTGTGCCCCAAAGCCCTGAGGGGTGGGTGCAGGCAGCTGGGCCTGGGCGCCTGTATCTCCCGCTGGAACATGGGAACTAATTGCTTGTGTGAGGTGGAAGGTGGTAGGAAGAGACGAGGATTCTTTGGGGGCAGCGACACTCCACTCGGCAGACCCCATAGCTCCTGCTCCAGAGGCTTGGCTTTCTTGGGGTGGGCGGTGCAGGTAGGGTACGACTTGACTGAAAAACTTTTCTTGGTATCACAGAGCTTACAGGGCAGGGGGCCAAAGGAACGGTGGGTTCGAGGCAGCTGGGGGATGTTGAGCAGGAAGAGAAGATGAGAATTGAGCCAGCTCTAGCAGTGTTCAGAGACAGCGGCACATTTCTATCCTCAGCTCAGAAACTAGTGAGCTTTAAACGCTTTTGACAAAAGCCCATATGCTGCTCCCTCAAATACACACAAAACAGCACCCTCCTCCACGCCTTTTTGGCTGGCTGCTGCCGCTGCTGCTGAATTCTCTCCTCTCCAGCATCCAAAACCAGGACTCTGAGCTCAAGAGTCAGGGAAGATCATGAAGATGATCTGGGAGGAGTTGTGTTTGTTTATTGGTCTTGTCCTGTTCAAAAAGGAATTTGATTGCTTTGAACTCAGGGATGAGAGCAGAGCCTTGGGTGGTGGTTGACACGTGCTGGAGTGAGGGGAGAGAATAAAGGAAGAAACGAAAGAAGGGCAGAGAGACAGAAAAGAGGATGTGGAGTGAGAGGGAGAGGAAACTGGGGGGAAATGGGAGCATTCCAAGACAGAGAAAAAAATCCAATTCTTTTCCTAAATCTTTCCATTTAGAGGAGTTTGAGAAGGAAAGGAAGAAGCCTGTACCCTCTGTCAGGGAAAATCAAGGCAGTATGAAAACTCATCTTTTGCAGGTGTTGGATGAATGGTTCCATGGGAGAAAAGAAAGAAGTGAACCAGGGGGACTCCTTGGAGATGTATGAATCCTGGCAGACTGCATTAGGGAGCAGATTGAAAACATGTCTGTGAAAGTGCTTCGGACAGAATGAATGCCTATTCTGGTGCGAGTGAATTTGAACTTTCCAGAGGGTGTGGGGTGGACGACTGAATCTAAAGAATCAGACCCAGTCTAGAGAAGTTTTCTTTTCACAATCTGATAGAGGATCATACAGGTCTTTAGGAAAATGGGTGTCCCACGTTGGGAATGGGCAGACAAGCAACACGACCAGCCAATAGGGTGTAGCAAGCAGCAGAAGCAGCAACAGCCAGTATTTGAGGTTGGGAGGGAGGGGACACCCACTGACACAGGCTGGAGAAGGGGAACAGTAGCACCCAATGACATTAAAAGTGGATGCTCCTTTGCTTGGAAGGAGGTTCTTTGTAGGAAGTTTTGACATCAGCGGTTTTATCCTGGTTTTCTGCTGTCTTTTCCACCTTTGGAGTGCACCTACCATTGGCAAATAAGGTACTGTGCTGACCAACGAAAATGCCCTTGTAAAAGGAACTGGAAGAAATTTCATTGGAAACTAGAAGTGTGACACTTGATTCAGAACCCTCCATCTATTTTAGGGGTAGAGAGAGAGGAGAGACTCCTGGTGGTGTTTTAATTCAGAAAAGCATGCCTACTGTCCACCTGGCATGGCACTTGACCCCTTTGTCTGTCTGTTACTGTCATACCCTTTTCTTGGTTATATTCTCTATTGTATGAATCGTCCATGAGGTCTGAACCCTCACGCTATCTGTAGCTTTGTGCTAATTCTAATGTCATCCGTCTGAGACTTTTGTAATAGCCTCCCCTCTCACCCCCTGTCTTGTTTCACTCTTGGTGTGTTTTAATGCCATGAATCTCTTTTCCCCTGGAAATCACCCCTGGGGTAAAACTCTGATCCATAAGCCCTGGATACATGTCATGCTGGGAGAATCCTGTTTAATACTTCTGAAATAGGCATAGCCTCTCTGTAGAACAGACTCCAGTTTTATAGCTATTACTCCTAGTTTAGGGTAGAGTGAAAAGGGAATGTTTGTATCCAAGTCCTCAGGAAAGGCTGGGTCTGAGGTGTCTTTTAACAGACTTGCTATAAAACCTGAATCATCCCCCTTCTCACCCACGCCAGCCATATCCAGTTATGGTCAATTTCCACTTTCTTTTCAGTGTTCTGTACTTAAGGCTGAAAGTACCATGTTTCCAAAGCAGAGTTCTTAAGGGGAGAAAGGACAGAGACACTTGGCACAGCCTCAGCTGGGATCCGGTGGCTTCCTCTAGAGGCAATCTGGGGACTTAGTCTCATCAGAAATGTTGTTTAGTTCCATGAGTCAAGCCCAGATCACAGTCAGTAGATCAGCAAAAGTCACTGTCTGCAGGGAGATGAGGGAGGAAGTGGACGACCCACTCTAGCCAGGCCTGTTGGTTACACACTTAATATTTGTTTACAGATGTGGGCCATTTCCCCTGAATAACTTCCTCAGGGTATTTTAAGTCTATCTCTGAAGATAATTTAGTACCAGGATAGAAGCATACATTTCCTAGCGATATGCATGCATCATACAACTGCAATCCAAGTTTCCTCCCCTTTAGTCGTTCCTTCTTCCTCTACCCCTCCCATTGTGAGGCATACTTGATGAGGCACTAGCTTTATAATGTATCAAATTGCAAGCAGATGTCTGACTCAAATGTCAGAACAGTGTAGCAGAGTGGGAGGCAGTATATCATAGTGGTTAAGAGCTCAGACTCCAGCGTAAGACAACCTGGATTCCTGCCCTGGTTCTATCATTTACTAGCTATGTATCCTGAACAAGTGACTTTACCTCGCTGGACCTGAAAATAGAGATAATAACAGTAGCCACCTCAGATAGTGAGTCATGAGTACAGAGTCAGGTAAAGCACTCCCCCCAGTGTTTAATGGACACTGGCTCTGTAGCAAAGCCTGTATTGGCCAAAAAGAAGTAAACACTTCCTTAGGGTTGCGTTCTCCATGCCTATCCATGTCTCCTCCAAGTATCACTGACAATAAAAATAGTGGGATTTCGACTCATGACAGGCAACTAGGTTTGAGATGAAATTGACACACCAGAGGTGGGATTGGGAGTGGTCTCATAATTCCTGACCCTGAGCTTTTTGATCTGACTGTTTCAGTTAGGATGGCGGGCGGGTGGGGGGCGGATTCAAAATTGATTGGTATAACATTCTTTCAGAGCACTGTTCTGGTTTGTATAGAGGAGACCATGTATAGCCAGTCTAGGAAAGCTCAAAGCTCAAACTCCTTGAAAAAAAATCACAATTTTAATCCTGTACTCCATCAAATCTACAGTGACTATGTAATTTATAATTCATATCAAGAGGTCTTTAAGAATGAAAGACAGTGTTGTTAGTGATTATTCCAGGGTGGAAGATCTAACAGAAATTATCCCAGGCAAACCAGGATGTAGAATGCCATAGTCAAACTTCATCATCTACCACCAGGATGGGAGCCAGCATGAATCAATAAGATACTTGAGGTGTAGAAGTACCCCGCCCCCTTTATTCCCACCAAAGAAAGGTAGTCATTTTGCCTGGCATTAACTCAACTCTTTGTTAATAGCACTGTCTAGAAAAGTTTGTGCCTAAGAAGTTTCAGCTCAGTGAAACCCTGGTGTTTTAGGCCAGCTCAAAACCACAATAACCATATCATCAACCAATAGTAGTAGCTAAAGATTTAATGAATGTGTAAAAATCATTCAAAATTAGCATATCAATTGTTGGTGGATGCATGAGTATTAGCAAAGGGCTGGAAAGAGGCCCCCTTAAATAGAGAAAGCACTCCCCTTACAATTCTTTGAGCAAGCTAATAATTTTCTTCGAAAATCCTTTCTATGCAGAATAGTCCAGAAGCAGACTTCAGCCCAGTTCCTGTCCAAAGAATCATAAATTCCAAACTATTGGAGATTTTACTGCATAAAGGGAAAAATGGCCAAAATGTAAAGCAGGAGAAAAAAAAACGCCTTTGAACCATTTAATTCAAGACTCCCCTTAGTGCCAGGAGATCAGTTAACACATTTGTGCTGACTGGGTCCTTGGAGCAGTGTGAGGGGCTGTTGGGAGGTGATTTTCTGACAGCTTGTGGTTGAGAGCCCATGTACTGAGGGTCACAGAGAATGCTGGCCCTGGCAATGAATGAGCATTTTTCTCTGGGAAGGGAGTGTTATTGTTTTGGTAGAACCTTTCTCCTTTTGAAAGGTGAAATTTGTTGAATGGGATGCAGGGGTCAACAGAGAGGTCATTTCTGACATTCTGCTGTATTCACTTGGCAATCGTGCTATCTTCGAGAAACAGAATGTGGTAGATGTTCCATGAAGACCGGGTGCATTAATTGAATGAGTGCATATATGGTCCAAACCCAGCAACAGATTAGCTCTCTCCAGCCCCAGTTCCACTTCCGACATGCTGGGGATTCTGATCAATTGCAACCTAAAAGACACACACTGCAAATAGATTCGACTCTCCTTAATGTCAGAAGGAGGCTCCCTAGATACAGACATCTGTCTGGCTGGGCAAGTAGACTCCTTAGCTGGTGTGGGGGCAGGAGGTTGGACCAAAGGTCACCAGGAAGTGCTTTCCAGGCTGGGGAGTCTCTTATCTCCTCTCCTGCTCCAGGCCACCTACAAGAGGAAACATCCCTAAAATCCTAACTCCTGTACTAAGGAAAGAACCCTGAGTTCTGTGCCTACTGCTCCATGAGCTCTCCAGGCATGCTGCAGGGGTACAACGCATTTTTGAAACATTCTTTCTTTCAGAGTGGCTGGATTTACCTTCCTGTGAAGTGGAAGGATTCACAGGGGCTTAGCAAAACTGGAGTTCTTTAATTGCTCGTTCTGAAGGTGTGAGAGAATATTTCTGAGATGAAAGAAGTAGAATGATGAAGAGAGTCAGATCTATCCAGGCTCAAGTCCTGCCTGCTTTGCTACTCCTGAGCTTTGGGAACTGCTAGTCTACCTCTTTGCGCCCCAGTTTCCCCATCTGTAAACAGCTCCTCTCATGGGTTGTTGTGAGGAGTGAATGAGATCATTTATATAAAGAGCATGGCATAATGCCTGGTACAAACCCAGACCTCCATGAAGGAGATGCCCTTGCTACCGTGACATGGGTTACCTGGAGATATGCAGAGAGAGGGGGGACTGCAGCGCCTGACTCTCTGGGCTGGGGTTGTTTAGTTGTGTGAGAGGTCCAGGCTTGTTGGCTTCACCTCTTACCCACTCCAGTGCTCTATATTCACTTTTGAATGTGGTTTTGGTGTTCGTGGAAGAGCCACTGGAGATTTGTAGAGCTATTTTAAAAATCTGAAAGACTCCAAGGGCACACTAATCAAAAGAAATGTTTTATTTTGCTGTTTGCAAATGCTTACAGGCTATGCGACTTTTGGCAAGCAACTCGACCTTCTCAATCTCTGTTTTCTCATCCATAAAGTGGGACTAATAATAGCAGCTACCTCCAAGAGCTGTCGTGAGGATTGATTGAACTAATTTATGGAAAGTGCTATTTGGCCCACACTAAGGCTCTATCAGTGTTGGCTCTTACCATTAATAATAAATTACAGTTTTTATTATTACTACATGCCAGGCCCATTGGGGAGAAAAAAATGAATGAAATGTAGTGTCTTCCTGCATAAAGCAGACAGTCTTTTAAAAAAAAACTTTTTAATTGACACAGGATAATTGTACATATTTATGGGACCTATAGTAATGTTGTGATACATACAATGTATAGTGATCAGATCAGGGTAATGAGTATATCCATCATCTTGAATATTTGTCATTTCTCTGCATCGGAAACATTAACACCCTCCTTCTAGCCATTTGAAACTATATATTATTGTCTTAAGTACGATAAACTAGGTAGGAATAAAGGCAGGGAAGTGTGGAAAAACAGAAGGGGAAGGAGGGTACCTCACTCATCATCACACAGTTATCCTTTGTTAGCTATCTGGCCTGCAAAATGGGGATAGTTCTTTTATTTCATCAATTTTACCTACAAATGCCAGAAATGATCAGAACAAATAAGGTCTTTGCCCCCAGTAGGGTCTCAAAAACCATTTCTTTTCCCGGGAGAAATAGCAGATTAAACTCTCCAAAGGGAGCATTAACTGCTGGGGAATAGTCAGTGAGAACGAAGGGGATATGGGGAAGGGAACTTCCCAGACCATGTAACATTTCCAGCTCCCCGCCATTGGCTCAAGGATCCAGTTTCTGGTTTGGGCCATTCGGTTTCTTGTCCTTCATGGACTAGCTGTGGCTAATGTGAAATCTAATCTGCATTCCTTGAGTGACCACTGGTGAGGGGGGATTGTAGTGGGTCCACCAATATTGAAGATAATAGGAATCACAGGGGGAGTGAGTACATGAAGTGGAAGAAGCTGTGTATGGCTGAGAAAATTAAGTTGCCCTTTTATTCGTTTGTTCATTCATTCACTCGTTCAACATTTTTATCACGCTGCTGTTCAATATAACAGCAAAGAGTCAACAGGAAGTCCCTGTTCCCATGAAGCAGGAAAACAATGAGCAAAGAACCAAATAAATAAATTATGTGAGATGTGGTGGTAATATGTCCTGTAGTGAGTTGCTCTGTTGGATGAAGTGGTCAGGGACCCAGATGAAGCGGAGGGAGCGAGCTGTGAGGATAACCAGGGAAACCGTGTTTGAGGCAGAGGAAACAGTAAGTACAAAGTCCCTGAGGTGGAAGGATGCTTGCTATATTTGAGGAATAACAAGGAGATCTGTGTGGCTGGAGCAGAGTGAGTGAGTGACAGAGGATGATTACCAAGATGTGGGCTGGAAGCAGATCAAGTGGTGCCTGTAAGCCAATTAAGGACTTCCCAGGTCCTCAGCTTCTAGGCTAGGGCAGGAAGTGGTCCCAGGGGGATTGCTGGGACCCTCAGGCAGGTCCCAGCTCTAATCTGCTTCTCTTTCTTCTCTTTCCTGACTCTGATGCGGTCAAGAATGATTTTGAACAACAGTGTCAGACGCTTAGCTGGGCCCTTCCACCTGTTATGGACAAGCATGAAATTTACAATGACTCTGATTGTGATCAATCAGATTAGGAAATTGAAAAATGATGCTGTTTAGACTTCCCAATAGCCATAATAAATTTTGTTCCCATAATGCCATCCCTGTTCACTGCACACCCTTGAGCTATAGCCTTCTCTCCCCCACCTCCTCTCTCCATCTCTTCCCCCACCCCTCAACTCCATTTGAAATTTTGCTGAGGGAGCTCCCATATGCCACAGCCTGTGTGCGGAACTCCGTGAAATAAAACATTGAATTAAGATGTCATAGAGACAAAGACAAACCAAATACAGGAACAATGCCGAACCCTAAAACAGTCATTAAGTAATTCATGTCTACATGTGTCTGTTCAAAACAAATATTAAGATCCTCTGGACGCAAATGTTTTTCATCCAGAGAATACCGGCTGCTGGATTCCCAGGGCTTAGAACCTGCTGACAGCTTTGCGGAGCAGAAACACCGATGGATCACTGTTCCCTGACTTCGTTAACAGTTAAGCTTAGGCAAGTGAGCTGGAATTTTATGAGACAGTTAGCACTCCTGGGCCTGAAGTGAGCATCCTCACGATGCGTGCATGTGTGCTCACTCCCAGTGGAAATGTTCGTTGCCAGCTTCTCGTGTGACTATGTGCCTAGCCCTGAGCTAATTGCATGTCATCTGTTACCCAGTTCTACCCTCATAACACCTCCAGGAGAGAGGTACCTTCAAGATCCTGTTTTGCAGGTGAGGAAACTGAGACTCTGAGGGTAGAAGTAACCTGCTCAAGGACACATGGCTGGTTAGAGTCAGAACTGGAATGAAAACACAGAGCTTCAGCCTGTCATCCCAGCACTTTGGGAAGCCAAGGCCAGTGGATGGCCTGAGCCTGCGGGTTGGAGACCCACCCGGGGCACTTGTGAGACCTCATCTCTACAATAAATCAAAAATTAGCCAGGTGTGGTAGCGTGTGCCTGTAGTTCTGGCTACTTGGAAGGCTGAGGCAGAAGGATCACCGGAGCCCAGCAGGTCGAGGCTGTGGTGGCCGGGAGCGTGCCACTGCACTCCAGTCTGGGTGACAGAATGAGACTCCAACTCAAAAAAAAAAAAAGAAAAAGAAAACACGGAGCTCTTAATGACTGTGTTTCTAGACACTCTGCAGAGGAGGAAGAACTGAGACCAGAGGTAAGAGATGAGGTTTGCCCAAGGTCACATGGTTTGTAATTGATGAAATCAGAAACTGGACTTGGCTTGCCTGATTGGAATTATGTCCTTCTCTCCCAGTTATACTTCCTGTCACTGTGGTTGGGATTTTAAGGTTGTGAGTGTTTTTACTGTTTTATGTTCAGTCACTTTAGTCAATCTTAGTATACAGAACCATTTTTCTGACGAGGCCTATAAGTCTCTTCATGGTCCAGCCCCTGCTGACCTCCCTGAGGTCATTTCTAAAATGCTACCCTTCAATCTCTCTGTGCCAGTTGCACCCCATTCCTTCCAGCTACTCAAATTTTCCATGTTCCTTGCTGCCACAGGACCTTTGCACCTGTTGCTAGGAGAGCTCTTCCTCTCCTCTGGTACCTAATTTATACCTACTCCACTTTCAGAGCTCAGCTCCAATGCTGTTTCCTCAGGGATCCCTTCCACAATGCTGCGGACTCCATCAGAGACCTCCTTCCTCCATTCCAGACATGACTTTCTTATCGCTGTTCTCAACACATTTGTAATTCTCTATTGATTTGTGCAATCACTGGTTAAAGCATACCTCTCCTAATTGATGAAGCATCATGAGGAGAGGGACTGTGGCTGTATACTCCACTGTTGTGTCTCTTTCCTCTGATACGTGACAGGGGGCCCAACACATGTTGGTGGAATGCATGAATTGTGGCACTTTCCCCTAATCTGGTCACTTTCACAACTCACAGTCTGAACCATATGGAATTGCCAATATTTGAAAACAGCAGTGTCATTTCATTCGATGCACAGGAGAACCATTTGAACCACTGAGGGTGGGGACTGGGCCTGTCTTGTTCCTTGCCGTATCCCAGCACTCACTACAGTGGCCCACAGCTGGTGTCCTTTAAATATTTGTTGAATGAATTATTAAGGAGGACAATATAGCCTGTACAGACGAGGAAACCCAGAGAGCTCCCGCATTCGAGCTGTAGAGCAAAAGGGACCATGGAGATCATTCAGTCTCCTTTACTTGTGGAGGCCTGAGGGATATGCTTTATAGTATGCATACGATATTGCAACAATAGTGTGCATATATGATTTAAAAATGAATACACATATATTTGAGTTTCATCCTTTTCTTTTCTTAGAGACAGGGTCTTTTTTTTTTGAGTTGGAGTCTCACTCTGTCACTCTGTCGCCCAGACTGGAGTGCAGTGGCCACTCCCGGCCACCGCAGCCTCGACCTGCTGGGCTCCGGTGATCCTTTCACCTCAGCCTTCCAAGTAGCCGGAATTACAGGCATGCGCTACCACGCCCGGCTGATTTTTTAATTTATTGTAGAGATGAGGTCTCGCTGCCCAGGCGGGTCTCGAACCTGCGGGCTCAGGCAATCCACTCACCTCAGCCTCCCAAAGGCGCGGGATTACAGGCTGAGCCACGGAGCCCGGCTAGAGACAGGGTCTTACTCTGTTGCCCAGGCTGGAATGTAGTGGCACCATTATGGCTCACCACAGCCTTGACCTCCTGGGCTCAGGTGATCCCTCTGCCTCAGCCTCTCAAGTAACTGGAACTATAGGTGCCTGCCACTACACTAGGCCGAGTTTTGCATTTTTGGTAGAGACGAGGTCTGACTCTGTGGCCCAGGCTGATCTCAGATGCCTGTGCTCATGCAATCTTGTCTTGGCCTCCCAAAGTGCTGGGAATACAGAGCCCAGCTGAGTTTCATTCTTAACATTTCTCATTGAGAGGGGTAAGAGATTTAAAAATACTTTGGGGTCTATTGATCTAACTCAGCTCCTCATTTTGCAGATGAGGACACTAAAACTCACAGAAGGACAGAGACTTGACCAAGGTCTGTGGCCTGAGTCAGCCTAGGTGAGCTCTGGGTTCTGTAAAGTGGTGTTTGCCTAATGTCACAGTTTCCTGTTTGAACATCTCTGCTGCGATCAGGTGACCAGACACAGGCTGTCTCTGGCCCCTTGCCCACCCTCGTTGTGAGATATGGCATCCTGCCCCATGAGGGCCTCCTGGGGCCTAGGCTGCCCACCGGCTGGCCTGGGGATCCCGAGGAGATGTCCATCTCCATCAGCCAGTGCCTGGCAGAGCAGGTGAACAGCTCTGGCTGTTTCTGGGATCCGATTTCAGAGCTTCCAGCTGATAAGGAGCTTTTGTTTGGCCAGCCTTCCTGCCCCAGCTTTTATGGGCAGGTGGCAGGTGATTCTGGGGCCCAGCCCACTCCCTGAGGGGGTAGATAGCTGAGCAGTGGCACAGGATGGCCTCCATTTGTCATGTGGATCACTGTTGGCCACAGGAATGACAGGCCGTTGTCATTACCACTCCTTCCAATGGTCAGCTCTTTATAAACCCTCATCACCTCACCTTGGCATTTAGTCTACTGTCAGGATGAGAGGGCAGCCAGAGGGGACTGTCAAAGAAATTAATGTAGACTCTTATGAGCCAGGTGTGGTAATGCGTGCCTGTAGCCCCGGCTTCTTGGGAGGCTGAGGTGGGAGGATCGCCTGAACCTAGGGGGTCGAGGCTCTGATGAACCATGATTGTGTCACTGCACTTCAGCCTGAGTGAGAGTGAGATACCAACTCAAAAAATTAGTAAAAATGTAGACTCTTCATTTTATTGATGGGGAAACTGAGGCACAGAAAGAGCATAAGACATTCTATATTGCATCCAAAAATTGATGCCAGAGTGGTGGCTGAAATATAAGCTGCTTGATACCCAGTCCTAAGACACCACACTGCTCAGAGTTCCTTGGGGAAGAAGACAGAAAATTGATTTTTTCCCCATTTTACAAATAAACAAATGAGGCTCAGAGATGTGAAATAATTTGCCTAAAATCACACCATAAAATAATGGTATATCATTATTATTGTTGCTACCAAATGACTACTTTGATCTCATCTGATCCTCACTAGAGTAAGTGCCAGTTTTATGTCATTTTAAACATGAAAAAAAAAAACTGAGGCTCAATGTCTTATAAAGACCCGAATAAGCCAGGTTTAGGTGGCTCAGCCTGTAATCCCACGCCTTGGGAGGCTGAGGTGAGTGGATTGACCGAGCCCGCGGGTTCGAGACCCGCCTGGGCAACTTGGCGAGACCTCATCTCTACAATAAATCA
>NW_007143937.1:470920-482789 GCF_000164805.1 Carlito syrichta
TCAAAAAAAAAAAAAAAAGACCCGAATAAGTCCCAGATCTCTTGACTCCAAGTTCATTGTCCACATTCCACTGTGGGACAGAAATCTCTGACCCCAAGAGGCTGTGGGTTGAGTCACCCAGGCAAGGGTGGGAATGGAGGGACCACCTCTGGTCACTGACCCAGGCTGCGCTACCAAAGTGGCCCCCTCAACCTCTCTCCTTTCCCTGCACCCGCAGAGTGTATCAACTTGTGCTCTTTCAACTGCCCCAGTGGATGCCATGTCATTTTCCTGAGCGAAGAGTCTCTTAGAGTGACCTTAGTAGATGGAGGAATTGGAGTGGGTCCCCAAAACTGAAAGAGAAACCCAGGGGTCAGGAACCTTAGGAAGGAAACCATGAACCCCAACACAGCAGGAACCAGACTGAGGGAGAACAGGGCCCAGATTGCCGTGGGTGGGGGGTGGGTCAGGAGACCCCTTTCCACGGGGGAGGGGTCCTGGTTGTATATGACCCCCAAAAGAAATGACTTCCTGACAACTGGGAGAGTTAGGGGTGGTCTCAAGAATACTCTAGTCCCACCCTCCCATACTCTTCATTTTACAGAAGGAATCAGACCGAGTGGTTACATCACTGGCCCAAATTCTCACAGGCAATGAATGCCATTGGCAATGAGTCTGTTGTACACCACCTGTGGGTTTCCAGAAAGATGAAAAGGAAGTATTTGACTGCTGCGCCTATGCCTATCTCAGAACCCTGGCTGGGTTTCTCCCAGATCTACAGCACTCATGTCCTTTTAACAAATCAATTCTCAGACTGTCTCCATGTGGTGGTTCGAATGCAGGAGTTAGAGGCTGTGGTCTCAGTGCCCCTGGAATCTTTTACGTTTTCCAGGAAAACTCAGGCCGAGTCTGTCGCCACAGGAATTCCCATCTTGGCCTGGGCAAGATGCCATTCAAACCACCCTGATATTCACTGCCCCCCACCTGGTTCTAAAATGCCTGTTGTTTTCCTGCTCCCTGGAAACTGCTGTGCTCTGTGTTGTCACTCCTCTGATCCTCCAACCTGAGGAAAGCATCAGCCCCCAATCACCAAGTAAATGTTAGCTACGGCACATGCCCGGGGAAGGGTGTTGTGTGGTCAGGTGAGTTCCGGCCCTGTAGTTGACCTGCTTAAAGTTAAGTTCTACTCCTCCCACTACCAGCTGTGTGACCTTGGGTAAGGGACTCTGCCACCCTGAGCCTCAGTGCCCTCATCTGTAACATGGGAACACAAACCCTTAACTTGAGTGGTTGCTGATTCCCGGTATGACTCTGCGTATTTGGAATGGTTGCCTTTGGCCATTCAGGTTGGTGTTCAAAAGAGAGTCGGTTTGATAGTGGCGGTAGTGGAGTGGGAAAAAGATAATACAAAAATTATAAAAGATCAGTTGGGAAGAGTGGGACTAGAATATTCCTGAGACCACCCCAACTCTCCTAACTGTCAAGACACCTTTACTTTTGGGGTCATATACAACCAGGACCCCCATGGAAAGGATTTCTGACTCACAGCCCTCCCATATAGCTTGGAGCCTGTTTCCCCTCAAGCTAGTCCCTGCTGTGATGGGGTTTGTGGTGTTTCTCCTGACCCTCTTTCAGTTTTAGGGGTCCACTCCAGTTTTAGGGGTCCACTCCAGTCTCCCCACTCCCCAAGGCCTTTAAAAGGGTTGCCATTCTAAGGGACTCTCTACTCAGGAAAAAGACATGGCATCCACTGGGGCAGTTGGAAGGGCATTATGTTGGTACACTCTGTGGGTGCAGGCAAAGGAGGGGGATTTGAATAGGGGTCACCTTGGTAGTATCAGTAACCAGAGGTGGTTATGCCAATTCCCCCCTTGCCTGGGGGACTGCACAACCCCTTGGGGTCAGAGATTTTGCCCCATAGTGAGATGTGGACACTGAACTTGGAGTCAAGAGGTCTGGGGCTTATTTCAGGTTGTTAGAAGACCTTGAACCTAAGTTTCTTTATCTTTAAAATGGCTATAAAACTGTTATGTAGTGTTGTGAGGAACAAAATGCCTTAATCTTAGAGTTCATGGGTTCTATTTTTTATTTCGCAGATGGAGAACGTAAGTCTCAGAGAGGGAAAGGAATTTGCGTAAAGTCACACAGCAAATGGGAACCCAGGTCTCCTGACTCCCAGAGTTCACATCTTTGCCTCAGTGACTCACAAATGTCAATGTTCCAACTTCATCTATCAAGAGGCTTAATAATAGTTACCAATAATTGTTTCTAAGTTCTTATTATATATATGCCTAGCCCTGAGAAAAGTGTTGTATCTGCAGCATGTCACTTAGTCCACTCAACTACACTTGGAGGTAGTTAAGCACTATGACATTTCCATTTTGTAGGTGAGAAAATTAAGACTAAGGGAGGTAAGCAATTTGTCAAACGCACACAGCTAGCTAATGTTAGAGCTAGAATTTGAACCCTGTGCTGGTGACTCTTACTAATTCTTGTGGGGAACACCTGCTTTGCCAATCTCCTGTGATAAGGAGAGACCAGAAAAATTAGGAGCACCATATGGAAGCAAGGAAATTCTTGACAAGCTGTTTACACCTCCCAATATGTGGCTCCATTCTGTTTTATCCCAGCACCACAGCAGTGGTCAGGGAGAACGTGGTTCAGGGTGTCTGTCCACTGGCACTGCCCCATGCTTCTATTTTGGGACTTGCCAGTTTGATGCTGCATGAATGTAGAACTCTTTCTGGAAGCACGTTTCCCTGGGAAAGAGAGAGACATGGAGAATCAGTCCTTCCTGAATGAGAAACTTGGGACTCTAATTGCAACACCTCCCCTAAGCTGGCCCACATAGGAGCAGCCATTGTACAATCTCAGTCTCTCTTCAGATGCACAATACGTTATGCTTGCTGAGAATTTGATTCAGATATTCATGCATCCACCCATCCATTTAGCATGCATTCACTTACCATCTATTCCTCCATCCATCTATCCACCCACCCTTCATCCTTTCATCAATCAGGGAACCATTCATTCATTCATCACTTCATTCACTCATTTATCCATGTTACAACTGTTTCCTTTTTCCATCTATCCGTCCATCCGTCTATCTATGCATCCAACTATCATTTATTGAGCATATACTTTGTGCCTTTCTTCACCATTTCCCTACATGTGTGGTATAGGAAGCTTATTTATTTCATTTAACTGATGATAAAAACTCCCAGCTCCGAGCATCTTTTTTTTTTTAACCATACAGGCATAAATCCTGGTTAAACTTGATCTCCCAATCCTTGTTCTTTCCAAAACACCTAAAACACCGTGGTTCCAAAGAATTCAGGCATCTTAAGTTCGCTTTTCTTCTCTGAGGTCTTTTGCTATGGATATTTAAATAACCATACATATTCATTTCTATCAGAAACAAAGAATCACAACAATTGCCATGGCCCTTTTCTTTTGAATTTGTGCAAAGGGATTTCACACATGCAAAGCATAATGAATAAGATTTTCTCTATTTTCAAGTTGCTTCCATTCTAGTATGGGAGACAATATTTATAAATAATTAGCAATTAGAAAGCAGGGCAGGAGTTAAAACTGTCAAAAGAGGATTAAGGTCAAGACAGGTAAAATGATTTACCCAAGGTCATACAAGTTAATAGTAATGCAACGTAATTTAAAATATCTTCTATCCCTAAACTAAGCTCTATGTTAGGCAATTTATAGACAAATTTAGCTGACTCTTCCCCCCAGCTCTATGCGGTACTATATGTAGTATTCTCACCCCAAATCTTTATTTTATAGATGGTAGATGTGAAATTCCGAGAGTTTAAGCAACTTGGCCAAGGTTATCACCTTTAAGGGTCAGAGTTAGAATTATATCCTGGGGCGCTTGTTTCCACAGTCTTCTCTCCCAAACAAAACTTTTCCCAGAGTCAAGGCAGGGAGCACAAAATGTCACTTGTGAGTTGCAGCTGTTCTCTTGCGTTCACATTTCTAGAGAATCACTTCAGTGAAAGCCCATCCCAAGACTGGGTTTAAGTAGAGGAGAAAGGGTCTGCTCAGAGGCCAGCAGACCTCATAGGGCTGGATGAGGCCTTGGTAGGATATTGGTGGTTCCTCCTGCACTGAACAGTCACTCAGAAGGAAAATCAACCAGCCAGGAAGGACCTTTCCAGCAAAAGGGTTATAGAATAATCCATGAAATGAAAATCCTTCCAAGACAAGGGGACAAGAGATCTTAGTTAACTGTATGTGTTCTTGACCAGAACTAAACTCAAAGACGGCACGCCAGAGGGACACGGACTGAATCACTAGTACTGGGGGAGAGGGGTAGATATTTGTTAAGCACCAGGATTTGCTAGCCATTTCGACTTCCTTACACTCACTTGTTGGGTGCTTGAAAAAGCTTTATAATGCAGGAGAGAAATAGGCCTAGTGAGGTGATTTTATTTGCCCACAGTTGCCAGCCTGGGAGAGCTCTGACATTAGCCATCAGTCCACACACGTTATTGTGGAGATGTCCATCATTCCTGCCCATGTGGTTTCTGGTCTCTCTCTGCCTCCATTCTCCACAGCCTGAAGGCAATCTCTTTTTGCTCTGGAGAAATCTTCTTTCCTTTGTGTTCCTTCAAGATTCTCTCTTCAGTCCATAAGTTCCCTTCCCCTAAGGGTTCTGACTTTTAAGCAAAAGCAAAAACACTCTCATATTCCTTCTGTTTTCAGCCCTGACACATGCCTCCCTGAGGCAATGGCAGAAGAACCCATGGCCTGCTTAAATGGTGAAAGAGAAAAGGGGAAACTGTAGGGAGGAAACAAAACCCACATGGATCAGTATCCCAAAATATCAGCCTACTGGGCATGCAACATCTCCTGTAAGCCGCTTAAGCTTTTGAGGTGGGTGCTATCATTATCTCCATTTCACAGCTGAGAAAGCTAAAATGTGTCTAGGGATGTTATGTGACTTCCCTAAGGTAAACACAGTTGAGAAGTGGATCCAGGATTCAAAGCCAAGCTTGTAAGACACCGAAAATCAAGCTTTTTAATGACCATGTCCTACTGAGACATTACCTGTGTGGGAAAAAAAATCTCAAAGCTGTCCAGAAAAGAAAATAGATTTCCCAAGATTGCTCAGCAATCTCAGCAGAATGAGAGCCAAGTTTGCTGATCAGAGGCACATCAGTCAATATCTATATTTCATGGGCGCCGCTCACATGCATTTGAGCCTAAAGGTCATATAACTTAGTTTCTGAAGAGGTTACATTCAGCACTCAAGGGAGATGTTCAGAAAGAAAAGAGATATTTTTTAGAATGCCAGCCAAGCTACAGAACTATGCAACTGAGTGGGTAAGGGCAAAATTACAAAAATAAATAAACAAACATAAGCAAACAAATAAATAAAATTCCATAGAGAATGTCAACAGCTGTAATCAATTAGTAGTGGTTGTCTAGAGCACTGTTTTGAGATGGCTTCTGTGACTATGTCTTAGATCAGTAGCAAAAACTGCATTGATTGATTAGTAATGTCTGTCACTGGTGCAGGAAAGGAAGGTTATAGCATGCATGCTATGTATTTATCTTTGTCTGGGGATGCTACGGACTTTGGAAGCATCAGGTCAAGTACTAGCCATTGAGCACTTACTTTGTTGTTGGTGCCATACTCTTTGCATTCATTATTTCATCTAACGTTCATCACGGAATCCCCTCTCCCTATCCCAGCACATTTTGCAGGTGAGAAAATGGATCTTCAGAAGGGTAAAGCCACTTGCCCAAGGCTAAAGAAACCAGTCAGTGGCTAACCAGCTATGATAATTACTGTTAAATACATAAACTATTAGGTTGATGAATAGAAAAGTCAATAGAGGAACAATCCTGGATCCTGTTAATTAGTGTGTGAATGTATATATTTGGTCAAAGGGCTTTGTCTTACTTGTTGCCCTGCTCCTGGGAACTAGCACAGGACTCAGGACACAACTGATGTCCCATGCATATTCACTTAGGATTTTGAACAGGCACTGTGCAAGACACCCTGGAGGGGTGGTTTAGAGAGTAAAGAGATTTGGTTATACATGTAAATGCAAAAGTGTCTAGTTCAAGGTTTGGCGCAAACTAGGCACTCATCTGCAAAATAGATACAAGATTATTCCCTATCTTGCAGGGTATCATGAAGCTTGAATAGCTTATTATATACAAAATGCTTAGCATAATGTTTAACATTTTTGAATCAATTAGTACATTTTTGAATCAATTAGAGGACTTGGCTACTGGGTGTGATTGGGCAGACAAAGTGAAGACAGTCTTAGTGAAGACAGGGCAAGCACGTCCTTTATCCTATCTGGACGGATGTGAGGGACTCAAGGACCAGCCTGCACACTGCCGATTCCTAGGATGCCAAGCTAAGTGAGCACATTTTTCATGATCCCCTCAACCAAGTCCAGGAGGGCGTGTCCTGCATCCAGAGAGCTATTTCTGGCTTTGTGTTGGATCAGAAGTGTGCTGGGAGGCTGCAGGAACCAGATCTGCTGCTGGGGCTCTGGACACTGCCGGCTGCATCTTGCCTGGGGCACCTGGATGTCATGGCAGGAGGGAGAAGGCAGCAGGAAGGGGTGGCCTCAGGGAGCCCAACCTTCTTCCACTACATCTTTACCCAGCTGTGTCCCACCTGTGTTAAGTTTGGGAGTAATTTATCTTATTTGCAGAGTTGGCATAATGCATTTTAAAGAGACTCAAATTATGAAATCATTGCAAGATGGGAAGAATATTGGTTTTTTTCTGTTTTATAGAAGAAACAAATAAGATGAATGCAGTAATTTATAATAATAACCAACAACAATAACACCAGCAGCAACAATATATGTTAAACATTATGCTAAGCAATTTGTATATACTAAGTTGCTCAAGTCCTGTGATACCCTACAAGACAGGGAATGTTCTTGTATATTTTGCAGATGAGACTCCAACGCTCAGGGAGGTAAAAACTTTATCAAGCCTGTCCCATCTGATTCCAGAGCCTGTGCTCTTAACCTCTATGCTAGGCTATCTCCTTGTCCATCAATGAATTAGTAATTTGTGTTTGTATGGTACTTTTTTTTGAGTCAGAGTCTCACTCTGTCGCCAGGCTAGAGTACAGGGTCACACTCACGGCGACCACAGCCTTGACCTGCTGGGCTCAGGCGATCCTTCCGCCTCAGCCTTCCAAGCAGCTGGAACTATAGGCATGCGCCACCACGCTCTGCTCATTTTTCTTGATTTATTGTAGAGATGAGGTCTCGTCAACTTGCCCAGGCTGGTCTCGAACCTGTGGGCTTAGGCAATCCTCTTACCTTGGCCTCCCATAGTGCTGGGATTATAAGTGTGAGCTACCAAGCCCAGACAAACAGAGATACTATTTTTTTTTTTCTTCACATCCTTTGACACAACAAAAACAACGCTAGGAGTTAGGAAGGTACTTTCTGCTCTACCCTGTATTTTGTACAGAATGCATGGGATATACTTTATGCCGTACAGCAAAGTAACCCCTGTACTATTCTGTAATCTCATTTCCCCAAGCCTCAATTTTATCATCTATAAAATGGGGGAAATAATCTTCTCCCAAGGCTGCTGTGAGAACTGGAGGTAATAAATTGGGAAAGAGCCTAGCACATTTCACACATCAGAGAAGCACAATACTTTGTAGCTATCAAGCTACATACCTTGGAGTCATTTTACAGGAAAGAGTGAATATTTCTCTTGCTGGGGTGAATGAGGTGATGGGCTGGAATAAGCCTAGTCTTCTGTAACTGAGGAATCACACAAGTTCATTCCTAGCAACCCCTTCTCACCCCTTGTATAACTAGTCACCAGAAAGGAAGGGACTCAGACCCAGGAACAGTGAAATGTCTCATGCATTTGACTCCAGTGGACCCTGTGCTCCCTGAGTCTGGCTCCGTACTAAAGACCTCAGTGTTTTGGGTCTCTATTTGGGCAAGGCCAGATTAGATCTTTAGCCGGGATTTGGCTAGAGGCAACCCAGGAAAAACAGAGGCAAAAAGGACAGAGAAAATATATTTTGTGAACACAGATTTTATGCTTACAAGTCATCCAGCCATGCACAGCCCTGTCCTTGGGCTGTAATTATGCTTGCTCTGAGTTTTTTCAAGAAACACCTAGGAGTGGAGGCATTTTGCCAGTGCCTCACCCAAGTGGAAGCTTAGAGCTGTCCACAGTCATGGGATCATTTAGCCAATGAGAAACCTGGGAGACAGCACCCCTGGAGAGATGAGGACTTTCTTTTATTCCCCATCCTCTCTCCTGTGAGTCTCTCAGACCAGCATCCCTTTTCTGTCAAGGAACACAGTCTCTGACCACGAGGGAGTGTCTACCGGCTGCATATATCATCTGGACTCAAAAAAATAAGCAGAATAGATGCCATCTGGGATGTTATAAGGAGGCCTTTAAATGAGGATAGTATAGTTAGGAGAAGCAAGGTTAGCATCTGGAACAGATGAGCCCCGGGAGCTGGGTGAGACACCTTTCTCGCGCTCATGTCTTAGTCCTATGTGGGCTGAGGGAGGGCTTTGCATAAAGGGACTCACCTTCATGACATGGCTTCAAGGTGATGTGATGTGACCTGGCCAGAAAATGGAAAGAGAACCAAGAGAAGAGGTCCCACTTACGCTTACTTGCCTCCATCTAGAAGTGACCCAACTCTCCTCCGTACCTTCCATTGGTAAAGGCTTGTCACAAGGTCCTACCTAGGAGAGAAGAAAACTGGGAAGTGTAGTCTGATAGCATGTCTGGGTGCCGACCTCTCTCAAAAAGAAATCACCTTTCTTCCCAGGAACCACAGTCTGGGGTAAGCATTTTGGTCTTCCCCATAAGTTTTTTTCCCATAGAAGTACAAAAAGGCAGGGGAAATAACAGTTACTATTTGTTGAGCATTTACTATGGGCTAGGCACTGTGCTAAACTCCCCCCAAGCTTTACAATGTTTAATATATGAGCTCTGTCAAGTAGATGTTGTTATTCTCATTTTATAGATAAGGAAAGCCCCCAGGAGAAGAAGTACCTTGATCAAGATCACACTGCCAGAAAATGCTACAGTCAGGATATGAACATAGGTCTGATTCTAAAGCCTGTGCTCTTAACCATTTGACCACATGGCCCGTGTGAAGTACAACTTTCAAACTGGTGCTACGGGATTAAACTTGATGATAAAGTGCTTAGTGCAGTTGTCTGGTATGTCATTAGTGCCCATTAAGTGCTGATTACAAAAAAAAGCAAAATAAAATCTGTTAAAAAGTTTTTCTTGGCCAGGCTCGGTGGCTCAGCCTGTCATCCCAGCACTTTGGGAGACCAAGGCGAGTGGACTGCCTGAGCCAGCGAGTTCAAGACCAGCCCGGGCAACTTGGCGAGACCTCGTCTCTACAATAAGTAAATGAATAAATAATTAGCCAGGTGTGGTAGCACTTGCCTGTAGTTATGGCTACTTGGAAAGCTGAGGCAGAAAGATTGACGGGGCCCAGCAGGTCGACACTGGGGTGGCCGTGAGTGTGTCACTGCACTCTAGCCTGGGCCTCAGAGTGAGACGGCAAACTCAAAAAATAAAAAAGTTTTTCTTTGGTCTGTGAGGCGTTATCTATCCTGATTTTTTTTTCCTTTGCAAACTGGTGTCCCATTTATTCACATGCACATGCAATTAACATTTATTGAGTGTGTTTGTGTTTATAGTGCTAGGCACTTGGGATTGATACAGACCCTGACCACAGTTGTGTAGGGTGGATTTATTCTCACAAAATTTTGTAAGATTCTAAGAAAAGGCACCAGGATTGTCAGAAACTTGGAGTCTGATTGGCCCAATTGGGACGGGATGAGAATCCAATTGATTGGAAAGGACTCCTTTTGTGGGGCAAACCTAGTAAGTAGATAAGGCATAAGGAATGGTGACATTTTTATTTAAGTGTCTCCGAA
This sequence comes from Carlito syrichta, assembly GCF_000164805.1. Taxonomy (NCBI): domain Eukaryota; kingdom Metazoa; phylum Chordata; class Mammalia; order Primates; family Tarsiidae; genus Carlito; species Carlito syrichta. The sequence continues at coordinate 480,841 of NW_007143937.1, forward strand.
AAGTTTTTCCTTTCCCTTATAAAGACACAGTCTTATCTCCATCCCATTTAAAGTCACAGTAGGCCGAGCACAGTGGCTCACGCCTATAATCCCAGCACTTTGGGAGGCCGAGGTGAGAGGATTGCCTAAGCTCACGGGTTCGAGACCAGCCTGGGCAACTTGGCAAGACATACAATAAAATCAAAAAATTAGTCGGGCGTGGTGATGCATGCCTGTGGTTCCAGTTACTTGGAAGGCTGAGGGGAAAGGATTGCCCGAGCCCAGTAGGTCGAGATTGCAGGGGCCGTGAGTGTTCCACTGCACTCCAGCCTGGGCGACCAAGTGAGACTCCAACTCTAAAATAAATAAATAAAAAATAAATAAAGTCACAGTAGACATACTTTTAGTTCTCAGTTATCCTAGATACCACAGTTGGTCCAGGGCTAGCACAGGAAACGAGGAGAGCTCATCTCAGCCCCTCCCTGGGACCAAATACAGGAGAGAGTGACTCATGCTGGGCTCTGGTGTTCAGGAAGGAAAAGAGTAATAGTAACACCCAGTCTTTATTGTTTACATCAATGCCAATGTCTACACTGGACATTGTGTCTACATCGTCGTAGAGAAAATGCTGAATTCTCTTTCTAGCGCTGTGTTTGGATTTTATTGCTTAATCCTCACAAGCAATAAAGGTGGGTGGGTACATTTTCACCATTCTTATTTTCAGTTTGGAACTCAGAGAGGTGATAGCACTCATTCAAGATCACATAGCCAGTAAGAAATCAAGCAGGGATTTGAATCTCAGGCTACCCATCACCTCTATGTAGCTGCCTCTGGATTCCAGGAAGAAAGGGCATCTGGGAAGATGGTTGGGCTGCATCCTAAGAACCAGGGACAAGCAAACTGAACCCAGCCACTTGGACTGTGCTCCTGCTCCTCCCCCTCTCTCTCCATCTCCAGCGTCATCTAATCAAAGTGCAAAAACAGAAAGGCTCTGCGCCCCTCAGAGCTTCCAGTAAGTCCTGAGCCCTGGCCCCCAGGGCTCTGTGGCATCCTTGAATCTCGATTCACTCAGGGACATGCAGCAAAAGATTGAAGTCAGCAGTTGCGTAGATCGCTGACTATCAAAAATGAGGGCAATTTTGTATGTGTCTTTAGTTTCTATTTCCCCTACTTGTTTTCCCCCAAGGCTTTGGGATTATTGAGCAGGCAAGCTGGTCAAGGTGGTGAGTTTGAGGTCACCCACTGAAAAGGAGGCACTTGCCGCCCAGGGGTAACTCCATGTGGCTGAGACACCATGCCCAGATCAGCTTCCAAAGGAAGCCCTCCACGCAGGCAGTAGAACGATCAGAGGGACACTGGAACGTCTTGTACCCCACCCCCTAAATTCCCTGGGGACTTGCTGCAGTGGCTTGTGGTCAATCATTTTCATGTGTCTCCACTTTCATATCTCAGTATAACCTCTGAACCCCTCAGCTACATGCCGCTTCCTGTCCAAAGCCCTCTTGAGCAAAACATCACAGAGAAAACCCTGGATCCTCTTCCTCTTCTCCCTATTGGTGAGCATATCACAAACTTGTCACATGAAGAGGTGACCAGAACATGCAGGCAGAAAGGATAGGGAAGAAAAGATGATAGAGATGTCTCAGGCTGTTTATTAATAAAAATTTATTGTTACATTGGATTTGTGATGTTTGTGGGTTTTCTCAGCTTTAACATTTTTTGTGAGTGCTATTATTCTCTCATTCTAAATATTCACTTTTGTACCTAACTTTTGGTTTTTTTGAGTTGGAGTCTCACTCTGTCACCCAGATTAGAGTGCAATGGCCGCTCCCGGCCACCGCAGCCTCGACCTGCTGGGCTCCAGCGATCCTTCCGCCTCAGCCTTCCCAGTAGCTGGATCTACAGGTGCGCGCTACCACACCCGGCTAATTTTTTTGATTTATTGTAAAGATGAGGTCTCGCCAAGTTGC
>NW_007143937.1:482809-484508 GCF_000164805.1 Carlito syrichta
AAAGATGAGGTCTCGCCAAGTTGCCCAGGTGGGTCTCAAACCCACAGGCTCAGGCAATCCACTCACCTCAGCCTCCCAAGGCGCGGGATTACAGGCTGAGCCACCGAGCCAGGCTAACTTTTTTTTTTTTTTTGAAAGTCAATATTCTTTCTCTTTTGGGGGGGGTGGAGGGGGCAGGGTTTCACTGTGTTGCCCAGGCTGGAGTGTAGTGGCGTGATCAGGGTCACTGTAGCTTCCACCTCCTGGGCTCAGGCAATCCTTCTACCTCAGCCTCCCTAGTAGTTGGGACTACAGGCGCATGACACCACACTCAGCTAAGTTTTGTTGTTGTTGTTGTTGTTGTTTTGTAAAAACAAAGTATTGATATGTTGTGTAGGCTGGTCTAGAACTCTTGGACTCAAGGGATCGGCCTCCAAAAGTACTGGGATTACAGGTGTGAGCCGCCGTAATATTCTTTTTCTTAAAGAGGGCCTCCAAAACTGTGTAAGCTTTCAGGTCCCACACGGCCGGTGATGGGCACTGGTTCTAAGATTCTGAGACCGTAAGATTGTGTGGTTTCTATGTTCCAGGGTTTATCAAAACAGAATGGCCACTCCCAGTCATTCTGTGACCTGCCACCTATGGGGCATTGTTCATTAGGACATGTGATTCCTAGACTTCACAATCCTGGAAGTCCCCCCTTGACACCCAGAACATTTGTGGGCTGGGACTACAAGGTCTGAGGGGTTTATAGCGCAGCACGACAGCTTCTGCTGCTGGCTGTTCCTAAAAGGGGGAGGGGCGCCTGCAGCAGAGAGCTTCAGAGGAGGCCTGGTTTTCTTTGGATTTCTCGACTTTTCCATCCCGTGGCTCGCAGATACAAGAGAACTAGCCTCCTCTTAGCAAAAGGTAGGTCAGAGCTAGAAAGAGCTCCAAGCCCCTTATTTTACAGGCAAGGAAAATGACCCAAGCGTGGCAGTCGCTGATCCGAGCCCCTTCAACAGACTGAAGTTAGCCAGCCTATAGCTAGGGCTCCCCTTCCTCTACTCTCTGCTCCCCAAGACTCAGTGAGGAAGATCAGCACAGAGAAGGCACTTTGCTTCCTGCTGAGGGAGAAGTGGGGGAAGATTTCAAAGGCTGAGACGTGGAGATTTCTAGTGTCTACAAAATAAGAATCTCCTAGTGTCCACCAAAGCACAGCTCCTTCTTCCAGGATCCATTTTCCTTTGTTCCCTTGGCTGAATTCGAGCCCCGCCCCATTATTATTTTATTGTATTTCGGGGGCACCCAACTGGTTCTCCCAGAGAAGATGAAAACAGGCTGCTAGCAGCATCATAGTCCCTGTGGCTTCAGATTCCAGTGTTTGCCTGGCACAAAAGCCCATTTGAAATAAACATAATAAAAGTTTTACAATGGCTCAGGATCACGGTAGGCTCCCCAAACTTGGGCTGATTCTCTAGAGGGAGAGGGGGAGAGGGGAGAGTCTGGAAGTCTCAGCTCAGAATGCTCAGGGATTAACACTTTCCTGTCCTGAGCCTGGAGGGGATAGAGCCTAGTCTGTCAAAATTGGAGGGGCCCCATTTCACAGACAGGGAAACTGAGAGTAACTCAGCTGTCCCGCAGCTCTTCTAAGATGAGAAAGAAAACAGTTTCTGAAGAGAGGGTAGTGCAGTGGTTCCCAAACTTGGCTGCTCATTGGAATCAACTGGGGATCTTTAAA